>NW_021219089.1:0-1290 GCF_002162155.2 Triticum dicoccoides
ACGCGCCAGAATCAGTCAAAACTATGAGTATTGATGACTGACACTTAAGTGCACCTAGGGGTTCAACAAGCATGGCAATCATATTGGGACCCCAAAACGGTGAGTAACAGTTTATGAAACGGGCCAGAATCGGCCAAAATTATGACTGTTCAGGACGAACACGTAAACGCACCCCGGGGATAGTTAATCGTGGAAATTGCTCTGGGACCCTAAAACGGTGAGTAATAGACCATGAAAGAGCCCAGAAGAACAAAACTAGGATTGTTGATGAACGAGACGTAAACGCACCCCGGGGTTCGTCAATCGTGGAAATCGCCCTGGGACCCTAGAATCGGCCAAAATTGAGTGTTGACGATGGACACGTAAACGCACCACGAGGATCATCAATCGTGGAAATCGCTCTAGGACTCCAAAATGGTGAGTAATAGGTCATGAAAGAGCCCAAAATAAAAAATACTCGGATTATTGATGACGACACATAAGCGCACCTCGGGGTTCGTCAATCGTGGAAATCGCTCCGGGACCCAAGATAGTGAGCAATAGTCCATGAAACGGGCCAGAATCGGCCAAAACTGCGAGTGTTGATGACCGACACATAAACGTACCCCGGTGTTCGTCAATAGTAGAAATCTCTCCGGGGCCCCAAAATTGAGTAATATTCCAAGAAATGGGCCGAAATCGGCCAAAACTGTGATTGTGGATGACCGACACGTAAGCGCACTTCGGGGTTGGTCAAACGTGGAAATCGCTCGGGGACCCCAAAACGGCGAGTAATAGTCCATGAAACGGGCCAGCATCGACAAAAACGGCAAGTGTTAATGACCGACACATAAATGCACCCCGAGGTTCGTCAATCATGGAAATCACTCTGGGAAAAACTGAGTAATACTCGAGGAAGTGGGTCAGAATCGGCCAAAACTGATATTGTTGATGACCGACATGTAAGCGCACCTTGGGGTTCAACAATCATGGAAATCACTTTGGGACCCTAAAAGAGTGAGTTATAGTCCACGAAACGGGTCAGAATCGACAAAAACAACGAGTGTTGATGACCAACATGTAAACGCACCTCGGGGTTAGTCAATCATGGAAATCACTTTGGGACCCTAAAACGGTGACTAATAGTCCAAGAAACGGGCCAGAATCGGCCCAAACTGCGAGTCTTGACGACCAACATGTAAGCACACCTTGGGGTTCGACAACCATGGAAATCGCTTTGGGACCCAAAAACTGTGAGTAATAGTCCATGAAAGAGCCCAGAATCGGACAAACCTTGGATTATTGATGAAC
>NW_021219090.1:0-907 GCF_002162155.2 Triticum dicoccoides
GAAAGGGCTTTAAAAGAAATGCCACAGTTGGACGTCGGGGCGACATCACAGAAAGGGCTTTAAAAGAAATGCCACAGTCGGACGTCGGGGCGACATCACAGAAAGGGCTTTAAAAGAAATGCCACAGTCGGACGTCGGGGCGACATCACAGAAAGGGCTTGAAAAGAAAGTAAAATACAGCAATGCCACAGTCAGACGTCTGAGCGACATCGCAGAAAGGGCTTTTATTCACAAGTAAATAATACTCATAATAAACATTTAATTCATGAGAATAAATGGGTTAGTCCATCCACAGGAATAATCATTTAACCGGAATTAGCACTCATGCGAATCACCGGAGTCTCTGCCATCAAAACTGACATTTGATTAGGATAAGATAATATCAATCTAGGACAGGGAATATATGATTTGGAGGAATATATGACTCTACAGAGTTTGTACAAAATTTTTCCCACAGCCAACGGATTTCCGTAGTCACGAAGGACTAGTTCCGTTTACGGTATTTCGGAAGAAAACACAGCTAACCAGTACACACCCATCCTACCTCTCGATGCTAGGAATCACCCTAGACATCGTCCAAGAAAAACTTTTGAGACGGGGAGATCACAATCTCGAATAGCATGGGATCAAATTTATATACGCGCGCTCTAAGGGGTGCCCCCCTCTCGGTCCCAACCGGAAACACCCATGCCCCCTGACCGGATGACTGGCTTTAATCCAGGGCCATGGAACCATCATCACGGCCTCTCCTTTTGGTGTGTACCAGAAAAGCGGTTTGCAACTTACTAAACCATACTCCTTGCGGAAAACATGTGGTAGTACAGGGAAGGAAATGAGAGGAACTGGACCGTTACGGTTTGACACTGAAGTCACATAGTCTGGCATAAGACTGGCATGCTACGACACT
>NW_021219091.1:0-2845 GCF_002162155.2 Triticum dicoccoides
GCCCCACCTGTCATAGGCTCAGGGGGAAGTCAACCTGGGCCCACGCGTCAGTCCACAGTCAAAACGTGGTCAACTCGCCGGCGGCTTGACGCCGGCGATGACAGACGCGGTGGAGGGGCTCGGGTTTTGCCCACAGTCGACCAAATCGACTGCGGTTTGGTCCTACGAGTAGCTGGGGACAAACCGCGGCGTTTGGTGGTGGAGGTGGAGCTCGGGGAGGCCGGAAACGACGGCGGCGAGCATGTCCGCGGCGGCCGGAGTTCAGTCCTTGGCGGAAAACATGCTAGGTTGCACAACAGGACATTGGGGTGGCCACGTTCGACTCGTGGGGATGTACTGAGTGCACTGGTGAGCTCGGGTGCAAGCTTGCACGGCTGTGGCCATGGTGGCAACATGGCCGGCGGCGAGGAGCTATCGACTCCGATGGCCATGGTGGTTAGAGGATGCGGACGAGCGCGGGGAGAGGGGGAAACGGTGGTGGAGCTCACAGCGATCACGAAGAGGGGCTCGGCTTGCTCGGAGACGGCTTGGCGACGGCGAATCCGTCGATGGAGTTCAGCGGCCGTGCTCGGGGAAGACGACTCGTGGCGGCGATGTGGGGCTCCTGCAGTGGCGTGGCTCGGGGTGGAAGGAAGAGGGGGTCGAGGCGGAGCCTCTGGGCCGGTCAGAGAAGCGAGGGAGAGGCGGTGGCCGCGGTGAACGGCGTCGGTGGCGACGAGCTGCGCTCGGCAGGGGATGGAAGAGAGCCAGAGGAGGGAGAGGGGCACGGGATGAGTGGGGAAAGTGAGAGGGGGACGAGGGAGAGTGCGTGGCACTCGTAGACGACGTCTTGGGCGTCGGCAGAAGCAGGAGGTGGCCGGCGTGTGGCTGCGGGCGGCGGCCACGCGCCCCTCGTCCTTCTGGCGAGAGGAGGATCACTGGCGGTAGACAGTGGGCTGGGCCGAGCTGGGCCAGGCCAGGGCGACATGTAAACTCTAATTCTCTCTCTCTTTCTGTTTGCTTTTATTTATTTCCTGCTATGTGTATTGAAATAGAATAAATACTATTTCATTTTTGAAAATCCTGGAAATATTCAGAGGCACATTTGAGAATATTCTCAACTGCCTAAAAATACTTCCAAGAGTATTTGAGCACTTTGAAATATTTATAGTATTTAAAATGCCCAAATTCAAATACTTATGGCTTTTTCAAAAATCCAGATTGGCTCCATAATTTGCAAGTCCATTTTTGGCAGAGGTTTAAACCAAAACCAAAAATGGTGGGCTTTTATGAAGGGCATTTTGGGTTCATTGAAAATCCAATTGTTGGAAATTAGCATTTTCAGGGGGGTGTTGGGGTTGATTAGCCCCCATTTCAAGTTTAAAATAAATTTAAACATGATGCACATGTTCAACCAATCCTAATGCATGACTAAAAACAGGGATGTGACACATAGGGTGCACGAAAACCATGGTTGATGTACAACAGTCAAGAAATTTGGCCACGGCGCTGAGTCTGGGTGAGCTCCAAACCAGATTGGTACACATAGCCATTAGCTATGCGCCTTCTTTGCCAGGCATCCTCCATGGAAAACACAGGAACAGGGAAGAAAACAACAGAGAGAAGAGGGAGGAACCTTGATCTGATTCTGGAAGAAGGAAGAAAAAGGATGGGGAGACTGAGCCCACACCACACATAGATGGATAGAATTTATAGCCATGGAGACTCGCAGATTATAAAAATAATAAATAGGCAGGTGGGCAGCCAACTGGTAGAAAATAATTATTATACAAGCCATGCAATATTTGACCGCAAATCAGTTCAACTTCAGATAAAGCAGCAGTTCAAAAGCTGCACATGTCAAACATATGAAGATAAAACAACACATTCAGAGCTAGACAGTTGAATTCATTTAGTCATTCAAACATCTGCTCCCTCACAACACAATATGAAAAACATAATATTCAGTACTTGAGTCATAACGATCAAAGAAATGACGCCATTTAGCCCTGGTGGGATGGATGTGGAGCCGTGGCTGCTCTCGCCCTAGCCCAACTGATGATCTGAATATGGTTCCTTCCCCTACCATCTGGGAAAAGAAGCTCCAGTTCATTGGAGTTGCAAGTATCCATCACCTTGCACGCACGGCGTCTGTTGAACTCTGCCTCCACTTCCTCCTCCGCAGCACGTCGTGCCATCTGCCTGCACCTGTGCCTCCTCCTCCTCTGCTCCGCTGTTGCAGCCCTCACAACGATGTATTCCACCTCCTCCTATGTGACCTCTCCCAGCTTAGGATCCATCTCGCTTTTCTTTGGTTGCAGCTGGTAGAATGAAAGTGACAGAGGGCTCAGGCTTTATACTCAAAGTGCAGAGGTATCGATAGGCCGCTAGTAGAAAATACTTACTCCGATGTCAACGCACAGTAAGACAACTTTGACATGGAGGAGTCCAACTACACATACGACATCAATTCAAACAACACTGAAAAACATGCAACTTAATTACACAGTTTGACCAGATTACAAGAAATTGTAGGCTGCAGTCAGCCGCCATACACCACCTCCTCCAATGACCAAATAAAATTGGAATCCGGGGTAGAAACAACTCAAAGAAGAAAAATTGACAACGCAAATATTTTCATACAATCCTCATATCTCTCCCTGCAACGCCAATTCGAAAGTAAAACAACAGAAAAAGAAGAACACATTTGCATGGCGGGTGTGGAAAACTACCAAGAACACCAAAACTTGTAATCAGAAATTACAGATGAAATTAATCTCCAAAAACTCTAACATACCGTTAATTCTCACATCCAAAACAACAAACCAGACGTAAAAATAAGGCCTACAAACACCACGGTAAACAC
>NW_021219092.1:0-2845 GCF_002162155.2 Triticum dicoccoides
GCCCCACCTGTCATAGGCTCAGGGGGAAGTCAACCTGGGCCCACGCGTCAGTCCACAGTCAAAACGTGGTCAACTCGCCGGCGGCTTGACGCCGGCGATGACAGACGCGGTGGAGGGGCTCGGGTTTTGCCCACAGTCGACCAAATCGACTGCGGTTTGGTCCTACGAGTAGCTGGGGACAAACCGCGGCGTTTGGTGGTGGAGGTGGAGCTCGGGGAGGCCGGAAACGACGGCGGCGAGCATGTCCGCGGCGGCCGGAGTTCAGTCCTTGGCGGAAAACATGCTAGGTTGCACAACAGGACATTGGGGTGGCCACGTTCGACTCGTGGGGATGTACTGAGTGCACTGGTGAGCTCGGGTGCAAGCTTGCACGGCTGTGGCCATGGTGGCAACATGGCCGGCGGCGAGGAGCTATCGACTCCGATGGCCATGGTGGTTAGAGGATGCGGACGAGCGCGGGGAGAGGGGGAAACGGTGGTGGAGCTCACAGCGATCACGAAGAGGGGCTCGGCTTGCTCGGAGACGGCTTGGCGACGGCGAATCCGTCGATGGAGTTCGGCGGCCGTGCTCGGGGAAGACGACTCGTGGCGGCGATGTGGGGCTCCTGCAGTGGCGTGGCTCGGGGTGGAAGGAAGAGGGGGTCGAGGCGGAGCCTCTGGGCCGGTCAGAGAAGCGAGGGAGAGGCGGTGGCCGCGGTGAACGGCGTCGGTGGCGACGAGCTGCGCTTGGCAGGGGATGGAAGAGAGCCAGAGGAGGGAGAGGGGCACGGGATGAGTGGGGAAAGTGAGAGGGGGACGAGGGAGAGTGCGTGGCACTCGTAGACGACGTCTTGGGCGTCGGTAGAAGCAGGAGGTGGCCGGCGTGTGGCTGCGGGCGGCGGCCACGCGCCCCTCGTCCTTCTGGCGAGAGGAGGATCACTGGCGGTAGACAGTGGGCTGGGCCGAGCTGGGCCAGGCCAGGGCGACATGTAAACTCTAATTCTCTCTCTCTTTCTGTTTGCTTTTATTTATTTCCTGCTATGTGTATTGAAATAGAATAAATACTATTTCATTTTTGAAAATCCTGGAAATATTCAGAGGCACATTTGAGAATATTCTCAACTGCCTAAAAATACTTCCAAGAGTATTTGAGCACTTTGAAATATTTATAGTATTTAAAATGCCCAAATTCAAATACTTATGGCTTTTTCAAAAATCCAGATTGGCTCCATAATTTGCAAGTCCATTTTTGGCAGAGGTTTAAACCAAAACCAAAAATGGTGGGCTTTTATGAAGGGCATTTTGGGTTCATTGAAAATCCAATTGTTGGAAATTAGCATTTTCAGGGGGGTGTTGGGGTTGATTAGCCCCCATTTCAAGTTTAAAATAAATTTAAACATGATGCACATGTTCAACCAATCCTAATGCATGACTAAAAACAGGGATGTGACACATAGGGTGCACGAAAACCATGGTTGATGTACAACAGTCAAGAAATTTGGCCACGGCGCTGAGTCTGGGTGAGCTCCAAACCAGATTGGTACACATAGCCATTAGCTATGCGCCTTCTTTGCCAGGCATCCTCCATGGAAAACACAGGAACAGGGAAGAAAACAACAGAGAGAAGAGGGAGGAACCTTGATCTGATTCTGGAAGAAGGAAGAAAAAGGATGGGGAGACTGAGCCCACACCACACATAGATGGATAGAATTTATAGCCATGGAGACTCGCAGATTATAAAAATAATAAATAGGCAGGTGGGCAGCCAACTGGTAGAAAATAATTATTATACAAGCCATGCAATATTTGACCGCAAATCAGTTCAACTTCAGATAAAGCAGCAGTTCAAAAGCTGCACATGTCAAACATATGAAGATAAAACAACACATTCAGAGCTAGACAGTTGAATTCATTTAGTCATTCAAACATCTGCTCCCTCACAACACAATATGAAAAACATAATATTCAGTACTTGAGTCATAACGATCAAAGAAATGACGCCATTTAGCCCTGGTGGGATGGATGTGGAGCCGTGGCTGCTCTCGCCCTAGCCCAACTGATGATCTGAATATGGTTCCTTCCCCTACCATCTGGGAAAAGAAGCTCCAGTTCATTGGAGTTGCAAGTATCCATCACCTTGCACGCACGGCGTCTGTTGAACTCTGCCTCCACTTCCTCCTCCGCAGCACGTCGTGCCATCTGCCTGCACCTGTGCCTCCTCCTCCTCTGCTCCGCTGTTGCAGCCCTCACAACGATGTATTCCACCTCCTCCTATGTGACCTCTCCCAGCTTAGGATCCATCTCGCTTTTCTTTGGTTGCAGCTGGTAGAATGAAAGTGACAGAGGGCTCAGGCTTTATACTCAAAGTGCAGAGGTATCGATAGGCCGCTAGTAGAAAATACTTACTCCGATGTCAACGCACAGTAAGACAACTTTGACATGGAGGAGTCCAACTACACATACGACATCAATTCAAACAACACTGAAAAACATGCAACTTAATTACACAGTTTGACCAGATTACAAGAAATTGTAGGCTGCAGTCAGCCGCCATACACCACCTCCTCCAATGACCAAATAAAATTGGAATCCGGGGTAGAAACAACTCAAAGAAGAAAAATTGACAACGCAAATATTTTCATACAATCCTCATATCTCTCCCTGCAACGCCAATTCGAAAGTAAAACAACAGAAAAAGAAGAACACATTTGCATGGCGGGTGTGGAAAACTACCAAGAACACCAAAACTTGTAATCAGAAATTACAGATGAAATTAATCTCCAAAAACTCTAACATACCGTTAATTCTCACATCCAAAACAACAAACCAGACGTAAAAATAAGGCCTACAAACACCACGGTAAACAC
>NW_021219093.1:0-1633 GCF_002162155.2 Triticum dicoccoides
TAGAGGTAATTTTTCGGATACTTCTCCATCACCAAAAATTATGAAAAAATACCATCGTTCCTATAGCACATGTGCCCATGTCGTGCAAAAAAACTCTTGATTTTATCACGCTCCGAGTATTTAGTAATATTGACGCCGCATCGTTACCACAGAACGTCTACTACCGTGTCATCGTCGTCCGTGAAGGGGAGGCCACACACCGGAGACGCGTCCCGCCTCTTCGGACAAGCCACCACACCACCGCGCATGTATGAGGGCCCGGTGCGACGCTCCGGTGGCATTGCTACCCTCCCAGTGCCCCCGTCCCGCCTAACCCTGTAGCGTTTGACCACGGGATCTAGCCCTTTGACTTTGCACGGACGGGCTTTGACCAGTGGACCTCCCCACCCGGTTGTGTTAGGTCAACCCATAGGAACACTTTGGAGCAACATCCGGGCCAGACCCACAGCAAGATCCCCTCCGTGTAGACCCCACGCGTCCATTTCCCCCCTCCAGGTGCCGGCGATAGCGCCGTCCGTGAGGGGAGCACACCCCAGACACGTGTGCCGCGCGTTTGCAACCGCCACAACACTTCCAGACTTGTGAGAGGCCGCCTACGCAAAATTTGGCGACACGCTAGCCCCCGGAGGCCGCCGGCCACAGCCGTAGATGCGCGAAGGGCAATCCGCGTAGAGGGAATTTTTCGGATACGTCTCCATCACCAAAAATTATGAAAAAATACCATCGTTCCTATAGCACATGTGCCCATGTCGTGCAAAAAAACTCTTGATTTTATCACGCTCCGAGTATTTAGTAATATTGACGCCGCATCGTTACCGCAGAACGTCTACTACCGTGTCATCGCCGTCCGTGAAGGGGGGGGGGCACGCACCGGAGACGCGTCCCGCCTCTTCGGACAAGCCACCACACCACCGCGCATGTATGAGGGCCCGGTGCGACGCTCCGGTGGCATTGCTACCCCCAACTGCCCCCGTCCCGCCTAACCCTGTAGTGTTTGACCACGGGATCTAGCCCTTTGACTTTGCACGGACGGGCTTTGACCAGTGGACCTCCCCACCCGGTTGTGTTAGGTCAGCCCATAGGAACACTTTGGAGCAACATCCGGTCCAGACCCACAGCAAGATCCCCTCCGTGTAGACCCCACGCGTCCGTTTCCCCCCTCCAGGTGCCGGCGACAGCGCCGTCCGTGAGGGGGGCACACCGCGAACACGCGTGCCGGGCGTTTGCAACCGCCATAACACTTCCAGACTTGTGAGAGGCCGCCTACGCAAGATTTGGCGGCATGCTAGCCCCCGGAGGCCGCTGGCCACAACCGTAGACGCGCGAAGGGCAATCCGCGTAGAGGGAATTTTTCGGATACTTCTCCATCACCAAAAATTATGAAAAAATACCATCGTTCCTATAGCACATGTGCCCATGTCGTGCAAAAAAACTCTTGATTTTATCGCGCTCCGAGTATTTAGTAATATTGACGCCGCATCGTTACTTTAGAACGTCTACTACCGTGTCATCACCGTCCGTGAGGGGAGGCCGCGCACCGGAGACGCGTCCCGCCTCTTCGGGCATTCCACCACACCACCGCGCATGTATGAAGGCCCGGTGCGACGCTCCGGTGGCATTGCTACCCCCCCCC
>NW_021219094.1:0-1750 GCF_002162155.2 Triticum dicoccoides
TTCACATTTTACAAACAACTGTAGGGGAAAACCTAACCACTCCAAAAACATTGGTTATTTTTCGAAGTGCAAAATTTCATCTTCTTCCTTGTGAAAGTCTCCACCTTTTGTGGTTGTTTTCACGTGGTAGCTTAATTTTATATGGCAGTGGTGAATAAGTTTTCTCTAGATCTCTCACCAAAGTAGTGGCTTTTCAGCCCTCGGTCTTGGATCTAGGAGGAGGCATCTACGCCATTTTGAGTCATTCGGACTTGGACATGAGCTTCGTGTGTCTTCGTTTTGGTGCCCATGTAATGATCCCCTTCTTTCTAATTTTTTGGTGGTGATGCAGCCAGTGGCTTTGACTATGGAAGGGCAACCCTTAGGGGGGTGCCATCGTTTTTGCGGCAATGACGAGGATGTGGTCTCCATTTCTCCCCTTGGGTGTCCCCTAATGGAACATGCCGCTGTTTGGTGATCCATGCTCCCTCTCTATCAAAGCAGCACTCTCTCCATCGTCATTGCGAAGCTAACAAAAGTCTTTTAGGAGATTGTTCTTCTGTGTGATTTCTTATGGCATCTAACTCCTATATGGCCGTATCCTTGTTATTTTCCTCCGTATTCTTCCTCTTAGATGTAGCACGAAGAGAGTTAGAGAGAGCATAAGAATGAAAAAAGGTTATTTTTTCTATGAAAACTCACACTCTCATCGTACTTCTAGAGTTTTTATATTTGTGCATATCGTGAATGCATATTTTTCTTGGGAAGAAATTTTGTGGGCTGCCATATTTTAACATATACTATCACACAAATTTTATTTATTTTAACATACACTGCGTCCTGCGAACAATTCACAATTAGGTCGTCGAGGCAGCTCAGAACAATAGGGAATGATAACTTCATGTGCTTATTTTATGGGGAATAATTGCATAGGAGGGGCCCTATAGTGGCGTTGAACTCATCATGGAATGAAGGGTGTACAAAGCGAATGGTGACAAAAAATACTGATGAGCAGGGTCTCTTGAAAATTTCCTACAGTTGTAGGCTACTCTGTGTGTAAAGAAATATAAAAAGTAGTGATCTAAACGCTCTTATATTTATGCAGGGAGCAATAGTTGTGCCTTCTGTTTTTCATAAGTAAATAGTCCTAATGCCATGTCCATCAAACAATATAAAACACAAAATCCTTTTTTATGCCACCCCAGATACAATTTTATACTTTTTATAGCTTACCCAAATGATAAACAAAGTTAAGTAAGAATGTCAAACATGATGATAATCATGTAACATTCGTTGGATATTAGCACCCTCGATGTTTTTTTGGCATAGTACTAAACTAACATAATATTAATATACATAATTTTGCCAACCATAAACACACTAAAATGCAGAAATGACCCCCAATCATGATAGTAGAACTCATGAGAACTCCCGGTGTATGTAGGAATGTTCTCACGTTGTCACAGTGTTGGACAGCACGCTAGCCCATCCTAGCTTCAAGAGACCCGGTGTTTACTTTAACAACTAGTGTTGTTAGTGCCCATTTAAATTGTTTATAATTTTTTACGTTATCTTCTATACATCTACAAATGTTTATAATGGATAAAAATAACATATAATATATATTCATGCAAACAGTCCAGAGTTTAATATTAATTCAATAATACTTAACTAACGAGCATCAGTCATCTCAACTCGAACTTGATAGAACTTAGTATGTTATTTAAGATTAATTCATACAATATTTTACCAACTAGCATCACCCATCTCA
>NW_021219095.1:0-1023 GCF_002162155.2 Triticum dicoccoides
GATTGTTGATGACCGGAACATAAACGCACCAGGGGTTCGTCAATCGTGGAAATCCCTCCGGGACCCGAAACAGCGAGTTATAGTCCACAAAACGGGCCAGAATCGGCCAAAACTGCGAGTGTTGACGAACGACACGTAAGTGCATCTTTGGGTTCGACAACAATGGAAATCGCTTTAGGACCCGAAAACGGTGAGTAGTAGTCCACGAAAGGGACAGAATCGACAAAAACCGCGATTGTTGATGACCGGAACATAAACGCACCAGGGGTTCGTCAATCGTGGAAGTCCCTCCGGGACCCGAAACAGCGAGTTATAGTCCACAAAACGGGCCAGAATCGGCCAAAACTGCGAGTGTTGATGAACGACACGTAGTGCATCTTTGGGTTCAACAACTATGGAAATCGCTTCGGGACCCCAAAAAGGTGAGTAATTAGTCCACGAAACGGGTCAGAATTGGCCAGAACTATGAGTGTTGACGACGGGCACGTAAACGCACCCCCGGGATCGTGAATCGTGGAAATCGCTCTGGGACCCCAAAACGGTGAGTAATAGTCCATGAGACGGACCAGAATTGGGCAAAATGGTGAGTGTTGATAACCGACACATAAACGCACCCCGGGGATCGCAAATCGTGTAAATCGCTCTAGGACCCCAAAACGGTGAATTTGCGCACCAAACGGACCAGAATCGGCCAAAACTGCGATTGTTGATGACCGACAAGTAAGCGCACCGTAGGGTTTGTCAATCGTGGAAATCACTTCGGGATGCCAAAACTGTGTAATAGTTCAAAAACGGGCCACAATCGGCCAAAACTGCGAGTCTTGACGACCAACACGCAAGCACACCTTGGGGTTCGACAAAAATGGAAATCTCTTTGGGACCCCAAAACGGTGAGTAATTGTCCACGAAACGGGTCGGAATCAACAAAACCTGCGAGTGTTGATGACCGACACGTAAACGCACCCAGAGGTTCGTCAATCGTGGAAATCTCTCCGGGACCCCAAAACAGCGAGTAATAGTCCA
>NW_021219096.1:0-1870 GCF_002162155.2 Triticum dicoccoides
TGAAGAAGTACACCCCTGCAGGGTTAACATCATCTATTCGAATAGCCGTGTCCGCGGAAAAGGACTTCTGGGTTGCTTATATCAGTTCATAGACAAGTGAAAGTGGATACTCTAAAATACGCAAGATAAGCGTGAGTGCTATGGATGGCGTTCTCGTAGGGAGACGGGAGCGGTTCCATAGTGGTGTATTGATATGGTGAATATGTGGACTCGTGTGCGCCACCTCAAAAGAGTCGCTTGCAGTCGTAGTTTAGGATAGCCACCGAGTCAAAGCTGGCTTGCTGCAGTTAAACCCCACCATCCCCTTTGTTGAAAATGATGCATATGTAGTTAGTTCTGATGTAAGTCTTGCTGGGTGCATTTGTACTCACGTTTGCCTATTTTATGTTTTTGCAGAGAGACTTCAGTCTCACTAGTTGTTCCACGTGGACTTCGACGTTTAGCTTGTTACCTCAGCTACGATCTTGTGCCCTCGGCAGGATCTGATAGATAGTCAGGCTTCTCGGCCTTTTTCATTTATAGATGTCTGTACCCAGACATGATAGCTTCCGCTTGTGCTTTGACTTGTATGCTCTGATTGTTGGGTCATGAGACCCATGTTTGTAATATCTCGCTCCTCGGAGCCTATTGATTAAAATACTTGATTTGTAGAGTCATGTTGTGATGCCATGTTGTATTTGCACATATCGAGCATATTGTGTGTATGTTATTGAAATGCTTGGTATGTGTGGGATCTGACCATCTAGTTGTTTATCTTTAGTAGCCTCTCTTACCGGGAAATGTCTCCTAGTGTTTCCACTGAGCCATGGTAGCTTGCTACTGCTCCGAAACACTTAGGCTGGCCGGCATGTGTCCTTCTTCGTTCCTGTGTCTGTCCCTTCGGGGAAATGTCACGCGATGAATACCAGAGTCCTGTTAGCCCGCTACAGCCCGGTTCACCGGAGTCCTGCTAGCCCAGTGCTACAGCCTGGATTCACTCGCTGATGACCGACACGTTCGATGCTGGGTCATGGATGCCTGTCCCTGTAAGTCTGTGCCACTTTGAGTTTACGACTAGTCATGTCAGCCCGGGCTCCTTATCATATGGATGCTAGCGACACTATCATATACGTGAGCCAAAAGGCGCAAACGGTCCCGGGCAAAGGTAAGGCGACACCCGTGGGGATACCGTGCGTGAGGCCGCAAAGTGATATGAGGTGCTACAGGCTAGATCGATGTGACATCGAGTCGGGGTCCTGACAGCGTTGGTATCAGAGCTTGACTGCCTTTAGGATTACCAAGCCAAACTGGTCGAAGTTGAGTCTAGAAATTCTTTAGTTATATAAGGGAATTGATTGTGGGATGGAACGTAAGGCTCTTTTTACTCCTTATACCTCATGCCCTTCTGATCTGAGTTATCTTATCTTTCCTGCGGGGATTAAGAACTAGGCTATCTCTTCCTTCTATTAGGATCACGTGTTACTAATCCGTAGACTTATAAGATTGTTGGATTAAGTCTCAGTTCAGTTCCTACTACTTCCGTATGTTAATTGTTGATCTCGAGACCTTGATATTGTGCTTCTGAGTGGTTATGCCACCATTTTTTGTGAATGTCTCAAATCTTTTCTGAGCATTTACAGCCGTTATGCTGTCCGAGTCATCCCAGGTTTCTAAATAGTTTGAAGCATTTGCAAATCCTTTCTTCCCATTTCAATGTTCCCATGGGCCAGATTAACCACACTAATCAGTGAATTGAGGTACTCCGTTACCTTGACATATATGTTGGAGATATTATTATGACCCTAGGTGTCTTAGGGGATCATCTAGTAATTTAGCCATGATTTGTGTTCCCAGTGTGATGATTCTGGCCATCATTCTCGAAAGCATTCCG
>NW_021219097.1:0-1556 GCF_002162155.2 Triticum dicoccoides
GGCCAGTAAAATGGTCTCCCTCTCGTAAACCGACGGTTATTTTACCGGATAGCCCGGCTTATGAGATATGCTAGAGATGCTCTTAAACACAATTGTCTAGCCGCACTATAGTAATCTCGCAGTTGCTCTCAGTTCTCGATCCATACTTGTCCTAGAACTTTGTCCGCTTCTTCCGCGCGCCATCGCTGCTGCCACAACAACACTGCGGCCTACATGCATAATCGCCTAAGAGCAACTCCAACAGTTCCCCTAACTCCAAAATAATCGCCGTTTACGGGAAGTTGGGGCAAAAAAAACCTCTCCAACAGTTCCGGTAAAGTGGTTGTCGGGGGAGCGGGGGCGAGGTGGTGTTGGCGGCGACATCGGGGAAGTTGTGGCGACCGTGCGGCGAGGCGGTGGTGACGGTGACGTTGGAAGGTGGCGTGCTATGGAGGATGTATGTGGATGTGGACTGCTGGCCTGGGCACTGGAACTAGGCGACGACACAACAGGTGGGGCGGCCCGGAGTGCTAGCTGTCAATGGGAGGAAGAGAATGGCCTATGTGCCACCAACTGGCGGGCCAGGGGGAGGAGTAACATGTCCGTGCCGACGCAAACGAGGTCCAAATATGGGCCTGATATGGGTCATTCGGCGGATAAAATGTGAACGCGTGTCCGTTTGAGTCAGCGCGTTGGGTAGACTTTTGTGTTCGTTTCAACTCAAACAGACACGCACGATGAAATGCGTCGGCGCGTTGGAGTTTGCTCTAAAGCAGGGGCCGAGCTGGGCCCGGGGCACCCAGGGCCCAGGCCCGGGGCGTAGAATTTTTACTAGCCTATTATATATGTATGATTTTCTGCAGGCCCGGGGTGCAGAGCCCAGTAAAACGAAGGCCCAGAGCGGCATTTGCTGTCTCACCTCATGAAACAGACGCACGAGCACAAGGAGACTTCTCTCGAAAAAAAGAGAACACGAGGAGACCTCCAACTCACGCACGCGCAATAGGAAAATAGGAAACTGACGGGCGCACGCACATCACGAATCTTCAGGAGACGCCAGCGATCGCGAGGCCGACGCCGATCTAACGCGCACACGACGCACGCAAGATCAATCTGCAGAAGTGCAGAGTCCAAACTCCAGCGCTCACGCCGGCCGCCGGCGCCGGCGTTCGCCGCCGTCTCGGCTACTGCTGGACAGCCCTCCTGTGCGCAGTGCGCTGTTCGTCCAATCTACCGCTTCTTGACTGCCGTACCTTGGTATTTTTTTTATGCTTTCCCAGTTTCCCTTGAATAGCTGATATGCTTCTGCTCATATCATGTTCTACAACGTCGGTGTGTATCAGTGTATATAAACTGCTCTTAATTGGAGTAATGTGTGTATGTGTATCAAGTCATATATCTAGTGTACCGTTGAACTCAAATTAATGTAATTGCCAATTTCATTTCATATTATAGAAAAACAAGATGAAGAGATTTTTTTCACCGGTGTCGGTAACGAGTGTGTATGTGTATCAAGTCATATATGAACGTTAAATTTTTTCCTTGTGGCAAAATTTTTTTTAGGCCCGGGGCTTGCT
>NW_021219098.1:0-945 GCF_002162155.2 Triticum dicoccoides
GTTCAACACACGTACAGCCCGGTGACGTCTCCCACGCCTTGATCCAGCAAGGAGAGAGGGAGAGGTTGAGGAAGACTCCATCCAACAGCAGCACAATGGCGTGGTGGTGGTGGAGGAGCGTGGCAATCCAGCAGGGCTTCGCCAAGCACCATGGGAGAGGAGGAGTAGGAAGAGAGGTAGGGCTGTGCCAGAACTTCGTGTATAGCTCCCATGCGCCTCCCCACTATATATAGGGGTGGAGGGGCTGGTTTCTTGCCCTCCAAGTCCATTGGGGCGTTGGCCAAGGTGGGAGGAAAGAAATCTCATTATTTCCTTCCCCACCGATTGTTATCCCCCCTTTTTAGGGATCTTGATCTTATCCCTTCGGGATATGATCTTATTCCTTCTAAGGGGGGGTCTTGGTGCGCCTTGACCAGGGGTGTGGGGCCTTGCCCCCACTACCCACGTTCATGTGGGTCCCCCCATGCAGGTGGGCCCCACTCTAGAACCTTCTAGAACCTTCTCGGTACAATACCGAAAAATCCCGAACATTTTCCGGTGGCCAAAATAGGACTTCCCATATATAAATCTTTACCTCCGGACCATTCCGGAACTCCTCGTGACGTCTGGGATCTCATCCGGGACTCCGAACAACATTCGGTAACCACATACAAGCTTCCTTTATAACCCTAGCGTCATCGAACCTTAAGTGTGTAGACCCTACGGGTTCGGGAGACATGCAGACATGACCGAGACGTTCTCTGGTCAATAACCAACAGCGGGATCTGGATACCCATGATGGCTCCCACATGCTCCACGATGATCTCATCGGATGAACCACGATGTCAAGGACTTAATCAATCCCGTATTCAATTCCCTTTGTCTATCGGTATGTTACTTGCCCGAGATTCGATCGTCGGTATCCAATACCTTGTTCAATCTCGTTACCGGCAAGTCACTTTACTC
>NW_021219099.1:0-946 GCF_002162155.2 Triticum dicoccoides
AAAGTACCACACCACTTTTCGAGGAGCTTTCTTCCTCTTCTTGTATCGAGTGACACCGCACACCGGACATATTGTAGACTCCGCGTGCTCGTCCCGATAAATGATGCAATTGTTCATGCACACATGGTATTTCACGTGTGGTAAATCCAGAGGACACACGATTTTCTTCGCCTCCTCCAAACTGGTCGGGCACTTGTTCCCCTTGGGAAGACGTTCGTGCCAGAATGACATGTTCTCGTCGAAGCATGCGTCGGTCATTTTGTGTTTTACCTTCATCTCCAGAGCCATGAGCGTTACTTTCAGGCGGGTATCCTCGGGCCTGCATCCTTCATACAACGGAGTAACCGCGTCTAACTCAAGTTGATCCATCTTGGCTTTCTCTCGGGCGGCAGCTCTTGCGTTATCCGTCTGCTTGAGAAGCAGCTCTTGAATATGAGGGTCCTCCACCCAGCCCATCGATGGTCCAACGTCGTCTGCTCCGCCGGCATCATCATCATGTCCTGCATGTTCTACATGATGACTGTGTACAGCATCACCGTCGTGATCATCTCCTGGGGATTCTTCGTCTTCTCGCCCCCCCGAGCCGCGGTGGTTGTCTTGCTGCCCTTCCTCATTTCTTGCCCGGCCCCCATGGACGACTTCGTAGTCATCTTCATCACCTTGCCACCGATAGCCATCCATGAAACCACGCAAGAGCAGGTGGTCCCGCACCTGCCCGGAATCCGGGTCCGCAATAAGGCTATTCAGCTTGCATCTTCGACACGGACATCTTATCTCCGTCTCGTTCTTTTGAAGCATCTCGGCCTTCGCGGACCTCAAAAACCTATTCACGATGCCTTCGGTCATCGTGCGGACCATGGTCGCCTGCGGGGTAGAGCAAAACGATATTTTAGAACCAAGAAAAAATTTGGCATGACTTTCCCTAAAAATAGGACCAAAAAGAATG
>NW_021219100.1:0-1872 GCF_002162155.2 Triticum dicoccoides
TCCTCCCACCTCCTTGGCCGCCACCCCTTGCTCCTATATAAGTAGATCCATCTAGTAGCTTTTCCTTGGGTTTTGTTTAGATTAAAAGTTCGCCATAGCTGCAACTTCGCGTACTTCGTTTGTGTTCAACGACCAGACAAAGGCGTCACAGAACCCCACCTTGATCAATAAAGCTTTCATCTTATATTCGCAATATCCAGATTGGAATCTTAGTTTCTTGCTTGTTCTTCGTTTGCTCGCAGGAAACAGACCCTCGTGGTCAGGTTGATCGTGCTCCGGCGTGGTCAATAACCTCTCGGAGTTGGTTTAGCGATTGCTAAGGCGCGACGTCCTCGCACGTTCTTAGTCGGATCGTCAAAGTCGACTTTCACCAAAGCGAAATCCACCATCTCATCGAAAGACGGGACACCTTTGCCTCTATCAAGTGGTATCAGTTTTCAGGTTGCTCGGTGAGAATTTCCAGTTTTCCTAGATTAGATTCATTTTCTTACCTATTGTCCAAGAAAAAGCCACAAAAAAGAGTTAGATCTATTCATCCTTGGTCCAAGCCAGTCTGAGCCTTTGCAATTTTCTATTCATTGCTTGCATAGTTGAATTATCGGTTGCATCGTCGTGTTAGTTGCTGGTCTTAGTGTCTAGTTCTTTTAGAGTTTCGAGTTCTGTTCACATTAGTCACGCCGCCGCTGCATCATTATCCCTTCCGCTGTCCATCATCCCATCCATTAATTTTCACCAGGTGCTACGCACTGTTCATTGTCATAATCATAGTTGAGGTCATTCACATCTTCGCCTGATCCAATCTGCATCTTATCTAGTTTGTCTTGGAAAGAGGGAGAAAAAAAAGATAGAGGGAAAAAAAGAGAGGAAAAAAAAGAAAAAGAGAGAGAAGAAAAAGAAAAAAAAAGCGTGAGAAAAAAAAAGAGAGAAGAAAAAAAAATCGGATCTATCTAGAATCAATCTCGTACCTGAATTCGGATTGGAATCTGTTTTGCGCACTGTTCAGTAAAACAGGTGTATCTTCCTCATACGAAGTCCGTTTTGGCTCCGTGAGTACTCAAATTGAAGCTAGCGACGAGCCGCATCTAAATAGTTGCAGAAGCTTGTTCAATATTTGACACCTCAAAATCGGCTTCTAAATAGGTCTTTTTGCCCTCTGAAGTTCGTGAACATAGCTTGTTCCAATTTTTCAGGCCAGTTTTAGAATTCTTTGACTCCTCATATCAACTCGGAATTGAGTGATTCTTTTTGCATTGGAAAGCTTGAGTTAGTAGCATTCTTTGAAAGAATTTATCAGAAAATTGGCTCAAACTTTTCAAGAGGAAAATTGGAGAGAGAGTTGTTGTATATCCTGTTTGGCAGTTGTTTTTCATCATTATCTTTACCGCCGTTGTGATCTTCACTTATATCTTGCTGTCCAGAGCTACTTTGTATCCTTCATTGAGGCTAGTTGTGCTACGCCGTGACCTCATTAGTGTTCTAGGCTCGCGTCTCTAGTCCGGTCTAGCCTAGGACCAGCACAGTACCGTCGTTGAGCGTTTATTCAACATTGCATCTTTGAATTGATTATTGCTAATCTTTTGCTACCATATATAGCCAACCCAGCTCCACATATTTCTACACCGTGTATACGTACGCTCCCCTGGCAATCGCTTTACTCAATATTCGGAGTTACTTGACACCGCTGGTTGCCGATCACCGCCTGCTGCATGGTAAGAACGTGTAAGACATTGATATTTGCTTTACTGTGAGCGTTTTACCACCACATCCTAGTAGTTATAGGAACATTATTTTTGGGTTTTGTTTCTTGTTCTACTAATCATGACAGGATCCAGAGTCAATTCATGGGCTTCGTCGATCGCGGGAGACGTGCCA
>NW_021219101.1:0-1636 GCF_002162155.2 Triticum dicoccoides
CAAATCCGTCACCTCTAATAACTCCAACAGAACATATTGGCTGAGAGAAACACCCATAGGTGATTAGGGTTCCCTCGCCTCCTGTCAGCGGCGCCGCCGGTCGGCCTCGCTTCTGTGGCCATCTGGCCATGGAGGCAGGGTGGATCTCGGCCGCCATCACGGGAGGGCTCCGTTTTTCTGGTTTTAGGGTTAAGGTTTGGTGGGACGACACTCAGGTGGTGGCGGTGGCGCCTTATCCAATAAAGTCTCCCCGGCTTCATCCCCATCTCGGCGGCGACATCCAGTAGCTTGTGGGAGTGGTGTGGTTCTTGAGGAATTCTTATGGATGTGGGTATCTCTGGATCGTCAAGGAGCTTCATCAGTAGTTCTTTCTCCTTCTTCATCTCCTGGACGGGTGTGGTCTTCCTTACCCATTCGGCGACTTCCCATCCACACCCAACTACGTTAGGCCGGCTCAGGGAGAAGCGGCAGTGGCGGCGCGCCATTGACATGGTCTGGAGGTTGAAGACGAAAGGCATCTCAAGGATTCCGGCGTAATTTTCATTTTTGTTGAAGTGCTTTGTACTGTCCGGTGTTTCTTTTAATGCGACAGTCCTTTTCACAAAAAAAAAAAGATGCTAGGAAGAAACCGTGTAAGACTTCACTCTGGTGTACTCGAGAGGTTTCCTTAATTTTGTTTCTTTCTGTTCTAAATTGTAGAGCAGACGATGGGAAAACCTGTGTTGTATGAATTGAGCAAGAGGGGTTCTAACTTATGGTATGCAAAACCTTTCAGTAGATTGCAACTAGAATGTGTCATACCCAAGAGGAGGTTGTTGTGACAGTTTTGTATGACTGTATGACCACCTTCTAAAATATATCCTGTTTTCCCCGTTAATGGCGGAACGCCTTGCTTCCTTTACTCAATCTCCGTCTCATCCCCTTACGTTTGTTGCTGGAATTAGCAACAAGTCATTTAGAACGAACTTATGCAGGACCTAGAAGGACAAACCTTTGAGAGATTGCTGCGTGCAACTCTGGATGACGAAGAGAAAAAATAACACTGAGGCTGGAAGTCACCAGACAACCTTCCACATGAGTAATTAGCTATGGATAGCAAAGAGAAAAATAATCAAGAACTGTTGAAGAACAAAGAGGAGAACATAAGTCTTCTATCGTCACAGTTTACTTTTGTCTTTGCTCATCACAGTCTACAGGTCACAGAGTTGATGGTCACTTGCAGAGTTCATGTCGTACGGAAATGACATATGAGTAGTACTTCTGAAAGAACCAAAGAGTAAATGTATGTCAACAATGGTGTACAAGTCTTCTATCGTGCACGTAGAATCATGATGTTGTATGTACATTACTCAATCTTACAGGTGACACCTTTTTTCCCTGTGCCTCCTATGCCTATCTATTGGCTCGAAATGGTTTTCACGTGAACAAAACATGGAGCGCCTACGCTACAGTGTGTCATATAGTTTTAGTAGTAGATATCAACTAGAAAGTTCAGGTAGTTTTTATAGAATGGTTGAGGGAGATCGATGGTGAAGGAACAGTCCAAGGTGTATGTACCCTTGGATCCTCTTATTAAATTAGCTACAATGCATTCATATCCCCTGCAATAGTAGTAGGACGGTAGTTAGATTGTTGA
>NW_021219102.1:0-1088 GCF_002162155.2 Triticum dicoccoides
GAACATATGTGCTTCACCGTCCGGATCATAGTTGTCCATAATCGGGTCAGCTCTATCGTCCGCCATTATGTCAGTCCTGAAAACATGTAGTAAAAACAAATTAATTAAGTGAAGAAGGGGGGCGGTGGCGGTGGCGGTGGCGAAAGGGCGGTGGCGAAAGGAGGGGGCGAGGAAGGGGTGGGAGAGGGTGTCGCGGTAGAGCGCGAGACGGGGCGGCAGACGACGGCGTCACGGAGAGGGGAGGCGAGGACAACACATTTATAACCCTCGCCGTCCCCTCTCGATCCCTAAAAAAACACCGCGCGCATCGCCGCCCCCCTCGCCGCCCCTCTCCGTATAAACAAATTGTCCGAACAGAGCTTGGAGTAGAGTGGCTAGGGTTTGGCCAGGGATGCGGATGGAGACGAATATATGTGGGGTCGGGATGGCCCATGTGCAGGGCGGGGGGTGCTGGCCACACTCTTTGAGAAATCATAAAATGTATGTGAATTCAAAAAAATGAATCATAAAATGTTCATGGATACAAAAACATTGTGATTTTGCAAAAAAAAAGGTTTTCAAAAAATGTTGATGATTTTGTGGAAAAAACAGGAATAAAAACATATTGTGTATTCAAAAAATGTTTAGGGATTTCAGAATAGTTCACGTATTTAATTTTTTCACAGATTCATGACATATTCATGAATTTAAAAATTATTCGTGTATTTCAAAAAATTGATTTTATTAGACACAAAAAAATTCATCAAAACAAAAAAATATTAATGAATTCCAAAACATATTCTTTCTTCTTTCTTTCTTCTTTCTTTTTTTCTTCTTCCTTTTTTTTCTTCTTTCTTTTTTTCTTCTGTTGTTTTCTTCCTTTTTCTTTTTTTCTTCCTTTTTCCTTTTTTCTTCCTTTTTCTTGTTTTTCTTCTGTTTTTCTTTTGTTTTCTTCTTCCTTCTTTCTTCTTCTTCCTTTTTCCTTTTTCTTTCTTCTTCTTCTTCCTTTTTCTTCTTCCTTCTTCTTCTTCTGCCGGCGCGCGGAGGACGGCAGGCAGGGCCAGCGGGCGGCGGGCGGCAGGGCGGCGGGCGGCGGGCGGCGGGCGGCG
>NW_021219103.1:0-718 GCF_002162155.2 Triticum dicoccoides
GTTAACGATGCCACGTCACCTCGGTTACTGTTGCTAACCTCGCGTTAGATCGAAACCGATTCGAAATCAAATTCAAAATCAATCAAACAAAATAAAAGTTTTCAAATAATTAAAACTAAGATGTTCAGAGTGAACCAAATATTGTATAGGTAATTATGGTGGAGGAGCCACACCTTTATAAAATGTTTAAATACTATAAGATGAATAAAACAACAGCAAAAACAATTATTTAAATACCTTTTATAATAAATAAAAGGTCAAACTAATTTATTTGAGGACTAGACTTCTTGTGACTATGGACTAAGTTGAAATACTAATTTATATACTACGTGTATATTTTACTAAAACTAAAATAATAGGAAACAATATTAAAACAGAAAAGGGAAAGGAAAACAAGAAGAAAAGGAATAAGAGAGAGAGAACCCCCCCCCCTGCTGGGCCACGGCCCAGTAGGCCATCGGGCCGCCAGGCCGGCCCAGCCGCACCCCACACCCTCCTCCTTATCCCCACCAGGGGAAACCCTAATTCCCCACATCCCGTCGCCCCCTCCCCTGATCCCGATCTGGATCAGGGCATCACCCGCCGCCTCACGCCCCGCCACCGGCGCCCATCCCGGCGACGCCTCATCGCCGTCCTCCCCTCGCTCCTCGCCGCCGCCTCATCCCCCCTCCACCTCGCCCTCGTCGCGCAGATGCGCCCCGATCCCGTTGCCCCCGAG
>NW_021219104.1:0-1091 GCF_002162155.2 Triticum dicoccoides
GCTTTTCATCCTCAGTCACAAGGGCAAGTTGAACGTGTCAATCAAGTTCTCGAAGACATGCTTCGAGCTTGTGTTATTTCCTTCGGCAAGAAATGGGAGGAATCTCTTCCGTATGCTGAGTTCTCTTATAATAATAGCTATCAGGCTAGTCTGAAGATGGCCCCCTTCGAAGTGTTATATGGACGAAAGTGCCGAACCCCTCTGAACTGGTCAGAAACTGGGGAACGTCCACTCTTTGGTCCGGATATTATCCAACATGCCGAAGAGCAAGTCCGCATTATTCGCGAGAATCTCAAGACTGCTCAGTCACGCCAGAAGAGTCAGTATGACCGTCATCATAAAGACATGGTCTATCAACCTGGCGAAAAGGCCTATCTTCGCGTTACACCAATGAAGGGTGCTCACCGCTTCGGGATCAAGGGCAAGCTAGCTCCTCGCTATATTGGCCCATTCACTATTCTGGAAAGGCGTGGAAAGGTGGCATATCAACTGGAGCTTCCGTCGAACCTTTCTCAGGTTCACGATGTGTTCCACGTGTCACAACTTCGACGCTGCTTCAAGGACCCAATCCGAGCAGTGGACCATGAAGCGCTCGAATTGCAATAGGACCTCTCCTATAAAGAGCATCCGGTCCGCATTCTCGACCAAGCTGAACGCCGCACACGTCAGAAGGCGATCAAGTTCCTGAAGGTCCAGTGGTCGAATCACTCTGAAGACGAAGCCACCTGGGCACGCGAGGATCGTCTTCGTGATGAATACCCCGCACTGTTTCCTTCTACCTCCTAAAATCTCGGGACGAGATTTCTTGTAGTGGAGGAGATTTGTAACGCCCGGATAATTAAGCTACAGTAATCCCTGCTAATGATGCCATGTCACCTCGGTTACCGTGATTAAACTCACGTTGATTCGAACCCGGTTCAAATTCAATTGAAAACATAGGCAAACAATAAAAGTTTTCAAAATTTAAATCTAAAATGTCCGGGGGTTGTCAAATATTACAAAGGTAATTATGGTGAAGTAAACACATTTTTATAAAATGCATAAATATTTTAAATTGAGTAAAACAGAAAGGAAAATAAATTAAAAAAAAA
>NW_021219105.1:0-721 GCF_002162155.2 Triticum dicoccoides
GTCATTTACCTAATTGTTTAGAGAGCTATATGACCGTGAAATAGAAAATCACTACAAAATGAATTCTGAAAATGTTGAAACTTGGCATGGTATCATCAATTCACCCGCATAGCATGTGCGAAAGGGTAGAGACGGTCACGGCAAAAACTGGACGCACTTCGTGTACAAACTGGACAAACTCTTTCAGAGTATCAGGGTTTCGGATGAGAACTCATCTGTTACACGGGCACTTCAATGTTTTTTAAACGTATTTGAACTCCAGACTTCTTTTGTGTTCAGTATGCGGCATTCAAAGCGACGTCATCAATTTCCAACATGTTCTGACATCTTTTGTTGTTTTTCGGTCATTTACCTAATTGTTTAGAGAGATAAATGACCATGAAATTGAAAATCACTACAAAATGAATTCTCGAAATGTTGAAACTTGGCATGGTATCAACATTTCACCCGCATAGCATGTGCGAAAGAGTAGAGAGGGTCACGGCAAAAACTGGACGCACTTCGTGTACAAACTGGACAAACTCTTCCGGAGTATCAGGGTTTCGGACGAGAACTCATCTGTTACACGGGCACTTCAATATTTTTTAAACTTATTTGAACTTCGGACTTCTTTGGTGTTCAGTATGCAGCATTCAAAGCGACATCATCAATTTCCAACATGTTCTGACATCATTTGTTGTTTTTCGGTCATTTACCTACTTGTTTAGAGAGCTAAATGACC
>NW_021219106.1:0-811 GCF_002162155.2 Triticum dicoccoides
ACTCACCGTTTTGGGGTCCGAAAGAGATTTCCATAGTTGTTGAACCCCAAGGTGCGCTTACGTGTCGGTCATCAACACTCGCAGTTTTGGCCGATTCTGGCCTGTTTTGTAGACTAACTCACTGTTTTGGGGTCCCGGAGTGATTTGCACGATTAACGAACCCTGGGGTGCGTTTACGTGTCGGTCATCAACACTCGCGGTTTTTGTCGATTCCGACCTGTTTCGTGGACTATTACTCACCGTTTTGGGGTTCGAAAGTGATTTCCATTCTTGTTGAACCCCAAGGTGCGCTTACATGTCGGTCATCAACACTCACAGTTTTGGCCGATTCTGGCCCGTTTCGTGGGCTATTACTCACTCTTTGGGGCCCCGGAGTGATTTTCATGATTAACGAACCCTGGGGTGCTTTTACGTGTCGTTCATCCACACTCGCGTTTTTTGTCGATTCTGACCCATTTCGTGGACTATTACTCACCGTTTTGGGGCCCCAAAGCGATTTCCATAGTTGTCGAACCCCAAGGTGCGCTTACGTGTCGGTCATCAACACTCGCAGGTTTAGCCGATTCTGGCCCGTTTCGTGGGCTATTACTCACTGTTTGGGTCCCGGAGTGATTTCCATGATTAACGAACCCTGGGTTGCGTTTACGTGTCGGTCATCAACACTCGCGGTTTTTGTCGATTCTGACCCGTTTCGTGGACTATTACTCACTGTTTTGGGGTCCCAAAGTGATTTTCGTTCTTGTTAAACCCCAAGGTGTGCTTACGTGTCGGTAATCAACACTCACAGTTTTGGCCGATTCTAGCCCGTTTC
>NW_021219107.1:0-961 GCF_002162155.2 Triticum dicoccoides
GATTAACGATCCCCGGGGTTCGTTTACATGTCGGTCATCAATACTAGTAGTTTTGGCCAATTCTGGCCCGTTTCGTGGACAATTACTCACTGTTTTGGGGCCCCGGAATGATTTCACGATTAACGAACCCCCGGGTGCGCTTACGTGTCGGTTATGAACACTCACAGTTTTGGCCAATTCTAACGCGTTTTGTGGACTTTTAGTCACCGTTTTCTGGGCCTGGAGTGATTTCCATAGTTGATGAACCCCAAGGCGCACTTACGTGTTAGTCATCAACACCGACAGTTTTGGCTGATTCTGGCCTGTTTCATGGACTATTACTCACTGTTTTGGGGCCCCGGAGTGATTTCCACGGTTAACGAACCGCAGGGTGCATTTACGTGTCGATCATCAACAAGCACATTTTGGGACGATTTTGGCCCATTTCTTGCATTATTACTTAGTTTTGGGGTCCCGGAGTGATTTCCACGATTGACGAACTCCACGGTGCGTTTAAGTGTCGGCAATAAACACTCACAATTTTGGCCAATTCTCGTCCGTTTCATGCACTATTACTCACCGTTTGGGCGTCCCAGAGAGATTTCCACGATTGACAATCCCCAGAGTGCGTTTGCATGTCTGTCGTCAACACTCACAGTTTTGGCCAATTCTGACGCGATTCGTGGGCTATTATTCACCATTTAGGGCTCCCGAAGCGATTTCCATAGTTGTTGAACCCCAAGGTGCGTTTAGGTGTCGGTCATCAACACTCACTGTTTTGGGGCCCCGGTGTGATTTACACGATTAACGATCCCCGGGGTTCGTTTACATGTCGGTCATCAATACTAGTAGTTTTGGCCAATTCTGGCCCGTTTCGTGGACAATTACTCACTGTTTTGGGGCCCCGGAATGATTCCCACGTTTAACGAACCCCCGGGTGCGCTTACGTGTCGGTTATGAACACTCACAGTTTTGGCCAATT
>NW_021219108.1:0-907 GCF_002162155.2 Triticum dicoccoides
CGAAGCGATTTCCACAGTCGTTCAACCCCAAGGTGCGCATACGTGTCGGTCGTCAACACTCGCAGTTTTGGCCGATTCTGACCTGTTTCGTGGACTATTACTCGCTCTTTTGGGGTCCTGGAGTGATTTCCACGATTAACGAACCCCTGAGTGCATTTACGTGTCGGTCATCACTAATCCTAGGTTTCTCCGATTCTGGGCTCTTTCATGGACTATTACTTACCGTTCTGGGGTCCCAAAATGCTTTCCATGGTTGTCGAACCCCAAGGTGTGCTATGTGTGGGTTTTCAAAACTCGTTGTTTGGGTCGATTCTGGCCCGTTTCTTGGACTATACTTAGTTTTGGGGTCCCGAAGTGATTCCTATTATTGACCAATCTCGGGGTGCGTTTATGTGTGGTCATCAACAATCTCAATTTCGGCCAAATCTGGTCCGTTTCGTGCACTATTACTCACCGTTTTGGGTCCCAGAGCCATTTCCATGATTGACGATCCTAGGAGTGCATTAACGTGTCCGTCGTCAACACTCACAGTTTTGGCCAATTCTGACCTGTTTCGTGGACTATTACTCACCGTCTTGGGGTCCCGAAGCGATTTCCACAGTCGTTCAACCCCAAGGTGTGCATATGTGTCGGTCGTCAACACTCGCAGTTTTGCCGATTCTGACCCGTTTCGTGGACTATTACTCACTATTTTGGGGTCCTGGAGTGATTTCCACGATTAACGAACCCCTGAGTGAGTTTACGTGTCGGTCATCACTAATCCTAGGTTTGTCCGATTCTGGGCTCTTTCATGGACTATTACTTACCCTTTTGGGGTCCCAAAATGCTTTCCATGGTTGTCGAACCCCAAGGAGTGCTATGTGTGGGTTTTCAAAACTCGTTGTTTGGGTCGATTCTGGCCCGTTTC
>NW_021219109.1:0-655 GCF_002162155.2 Triticum dicoccoides
GAGCCCCAGGCCACGGTTCGGCGCGCGGCTTGGTGCTACGGCGAGCTGGGACCGAGGCGTGTTCGATGGAGGTAGCGGGAGGCTACGGGGAGGCCCGTGGCGACGGCGGTGACGAGTGACGCGGCGGCCGAAGTTCGGCCTTCGTCGGAATGACGATAGGGGGCACGATGAAGCGAGCGAGAGGGCTTTACAGGCCCCCGGGAGCGTGCTGAGCACAATGGGGGTGGTCGGCTACCAGCCCCGCGAGGCGTGGCCACGACGGCGAGCACCACCGCGGCGACGAGCTCGGGCATGACGTGGGAGGGAAGCTATGGCCAGGGGGAGAAGCAGGGGAGAGAGAGAGGAGGGTAGGGTGCTCACGGTCGCTGCAGAGAAGGCCTGGGGAGGACTCGAGGTGCTCGCGGCGGCGCGGATTCCGGCGATGGCGACAGCGGAGCAGAGGGAGGAAGACCGGCTCGATCCGGTTGCTCCGGCACGAGGGGCTCCAGCGACGGCTTGTATTCGATGTAGATGATGTCGGCGGAGCGAACGGAGGGAGGCGCGGTGCGGGAACGAAGGTGGCCGCGGGAATGGAGGCCAGCGGCGACGAGCTCGCTCGGTCGAGCTCGGGACCGAGTTGAGGGGAGACGGGGGTGGATCTGGGCAAGGCGAGAGG
>NW_021219110.1:0-3182 GCF_002162155.2 Triticum dicoccoides
CAAATAATCTACCTATAAAAGAGGCAAGAATCCAGATCCAAATCACACCATCTTCCTTCCGCGAGTACTCATCGGAGCGCTTCTGACCAAAAAACTATTCTATCATGGACCGTCGACGCGGCTCCTCCTCCCGCGCTCCTAGCCCTCCGCCAGGAGATTGGAGGAGATGTTCAGTTCCGCACAATGAGCTGGTGACGTTCAAGCGGAGGGATACCTTCCTCCGGCCTTTATGGTCCCGGTTCGTGCCGGGCTGGCCACCTACAAAGGTGGAAAGCAAGCGGAGGCCACCCCTAGTCCCTTCAAAGGAGAGCGGGTGTGCTTCGTCCCTTATCTAATAAGGGGCCTCGGATTTCCCGTACATCCGTTCCTCCAGGGGCTTCTGGAGTTCTACGGACTCCAGCTTCATCACCTCACGCCCGCCTCTCTTCTGCACATCGCGGGTTTCGTAGCTCTTTGCGAGCTGTTCCTGGGCATCGAGCCCCATTTTGCACTGTGGAAGAGACTATTTTTCCTCGTACCCCATTCTCACGAGGGGTCAATATATCAAGTGGGCAGTGCCGAAATATGGCGCATCGCCGGGACCAGATATCTATCCGGGACCCCAAAGAAGGCGTCCGAAGACTGGCCCTCGGAATGGTTTTACGTGGAAGATGCTCCACTGCCGGACCCAGTTCGGATCGGCCTCCCGGAGTTCAGCAAGGCTCCTCTGAAGAAATGCCTAAGTTGGTGCCCGCAAAGCCCTCAAGACGAGGAAGACAGGAGCGTCCATTATTTGATGGGCCGGATTAGGTTGCTGGCCCATTCCGGATTGACCATGATCGGAGTCATGGCCACGTGCATCATGCGAGGGGTGCAGCCGCTCCAATATAGGGGCCACCCCATGTGGGATTTCAACGGGGAGAATGACGCCACCCGTCATGGCCGTAAGGGGCCGGGATCGGCCGCGGATCTGGTGAAGATCTTGTTCGGCCTATACAAGTGGGAGAAGGAGGACTTCCTCCAGACGAGCCCATTGAACGGGTTCTCCATGAATAACCCTCGGAGCTGGGTAAGCGGACGTTTGTTTATCCGACCCATGCTTTCAAAGTTAAGTACCTTACTTTATGATTTTGACGCAGGAACAGCGTCGGGATGTGGAGGGCATACATAGTCTGGCCCCACAACCCGAGGATCCGGGAAGATCCCTTGATCCGGCTTCCGAAGAGGATCCGGACATAAAGGTGGAGCTAATTGACGGGGTGGCCCCACAATCCAACTCAGCATGGACAATGCTCTAGTCGCCATTACGGCTGACTACCCCGGCTTATCTCCAGCTTCCCAGGTAATTGTGACCGGGAAGAATCAAGCTTTTAGAATTGGAGCGCTCACAGTCGTCAGCTCTTGAGGATACGCCAGTAGGCTTGTCTTGCCAACAACGCCAAGTTGAAAAATCTCTAGATCCCTAAATCCCAAACCACCCAAAAATTTAGTTCGAGTCATGACATCCCAGGAGACCGAAGCTGGTTTTTGTTCGCCCTATTTGCATCCCCACCAGAATTTCCGGGTAGTCCTTTTAATATGATCACATAACCCCCTTGGCAGTTTGAAGCATGCCATAGAATAGACTGGAATCTCCTGGGCTACAGATTTAATGAGCACTTCCTTGCCTCTCGCTGATAAATATTTACTCATCCAACCTTTCACTTTATCCCATATGCGATCACTCAAGTATTTAAACATGTCATACTTCGAGTGTCCCATGTCAGTTGGCATTCGAAGATACCTGCCACTCAAAGATTCATTAGGGACATGCAAGAAACCCAAAAATACGCAAGTCGTCATAAGACGGGGGCGTACCAAAGAGAAGATGGTGAGGTGCGTAGTTCCACTGTGGGCGGTAGGGTCGAAGATTAAGAAGAAGTGATGCAGTGGCGAGTGCGTCCGGCCAGAAACGAGGCGGCACGTTGGCATGAAATAGGAGCGTGCGAACGCAGTCATTCAGAGTGCGAAGGACGCGTTCGGCTCGACCGTTCTGCTGTGAAGTGTACGGGCATGTGAGGCGGAAAATGGTGCCGTGATGCGCCAAAAAGGTGCGAAAAGCGAGGTTGTCGAACTCTTTTCCATTGTCCGTCTGAAACGCAAGGATGGGACGCCCAAATTGCGTGCGTACATAGGAGTAAAAGGCCGTCAAGGTAGAGAGTGCATCCGACTTTCTGCACAAAGGAAAAGTCCACAAATAATGAGAATAATCATCAAGAATGACCAGATAATGTAAATAGCCAGAGTTACTAGGAACCGGAGAGCTCCACACATCGCTATGAATCAACTGAAAAAGAAAAGAAGCAATGGTGGTGGAATTGTTAAATGGCAGGCGAACGTGTTTGCCGACTCGACATGCATGACAAGTGTGATCCTCGATCTTATTGCAACTGAAACTGAAACTCCTAAGAATATGACGAAGTGTGACGGGGTTGGGGTGACCCAAGCAAGCGTGCTAGAGATCAACTCCAGCGGAGAGAGTGACCGGTGCGGTGGTGGTGGATGAGGTTGAATGCACCGGATAGAGCTCGCCGGGGCTGTCACATCGGTGAAGTACCATCCTGGTTCGAGCGTCCTTGACACTAAAACCAAACTCATCAAATTCAACGGTGACAGGATTTTCACGAGTGAAATAACGAACGGAGATAAGATTCTTAATAAGATGAGAAGACACAAGTATGTTAGACAAAGATAAAGGCATAGAAGTAGAAGAAAAAGAAGTGTGCTCAACATGTGTGATGGGAAGTGTGGAACCGTCCCCGACAATAATGCGGCGATCGGTGGAGACAGGAGTGAAGGAGGCTAGGTTACCAGGAAGAGCAAACATGTAAGCCGTAGCACCGGTGTCCATGTACCAATCCCCACCTCCAGTGTAGTCGTTCGGTGTAGGAGCGGCATGCAGCCCTGTGAGGGGCACCGAGTCCCAGGGCACCGGCGAAGGGGACGACGACGCCATGGAGAGGCCGTAGCCGCCGCTCAGCTGCGGCGGTGGGTACCCTCCATAGGGCTGTGGAGCCGCGTAGTACGCCTGATGCGCCGACGAATGAGGCACGAGGAGCGTCGGTAAATGCCCGTGGAACCTGGAGCTGTGGTTGCTGTTGCTGCTGGTCGCCGTGCCGGCTACTGCGCCGGCCCCTGCGGCGCCTTTCGGCGGGAGGGGCGGG
>NW_021219111.1:0-2680 GCF_002162155.2 Triticum dicoccoides
GTACGCATATGGTCAGTTCGCCACCTAGGACGCTGCCCACCCGAGGCCACCTTTTCCCTTTATTTTTCTCACTCTCGTCCTCTTCACCAATCACACGCAAATGAGCGAGCATATAAAAGAAAATAAGAAGTATGACTGCATGAACGAACAAGTAGATGCTCAAAACAAACATGCCCGGACATTGAGCGAACGCATCCATGGACGTTTTGAGGGTTGGATTTGCTAATCCGGTTCTAGATGCTCACATAACTAGCATAAAGCTACTTGATAGACTAGGTTTTTTTTAAAAACATCACATCATGTGAAGATTATTTGAAAATGAGGATAATCCCTACTACTACATCGAGCGATGCACAAAACCATCTATACTATGTTATTTAACTGAGACTGACAAAAACAAATATATGAATCAATCCTAAGCCACCTTCCTAACGATCTATGTCGCTACCCCTACTAGTTTGATAATGTGCACTGACCACACATTAATACACACCATGTAATCCAGTAGCCTCACCAAGCAGCACCACGACGACCCGAGATCACCAAGGGCATGTTTGGTTGCTTTCGCTTCCGGGCCTGGCTCAGAGGGAAAAAACGAGCCAGGCTGAGAAGGGCCTAGATAAGCAAAAACAGAGCCAGAAACATAGATGACCAGTTGATTGGTTGCCTGCATTAGGGGTCTTGCCATCGAGATGCAATTTCCACCCGACGTTTGTTTGCATACATGCATATGATTACCAGCATTAACAACAAAACTTAAGAGCCATCAGTTGGGCTTGACATTTCGTCAAACACTCTGAGCACGCCGGAGTTTCCACTGCCCATCGTACCCACCACCAGCTCCCGACGACCGTGGACGCGCCCGACTCGCCGCCGTGGCCGTGGCTGCGCCGGCTTGCCGCGGTCGTGTACTGGGCTTGGGCTTGGGCGGAGAGGTCTCCGGGGAGAGGGAGGAAGAGGTGGGCCTCGAGGCTGCAACGGATGCAGCCGTGCTCCCCGACCAGTCACTTCATGTCCTTGCCGCCGCTGTCGGAGATCCTGCGGATCACTGCCGCTGCCGCCTATTGCACGCCAGTCGACCCGGCTCTAAGCGCGTGCGCTAGCCGTGGGAGCACGTCCAGCGAGACCAAGGTGTTGGGGCTAGTGCAGAATCGGGCTTTAGTGCCGGTTCGTAAGGGCCTTTAGTGATGGTTCCACAACCGACACTAAAGAGTGGAGACTAAAGCCCCCCCCCCTTTACTACCGGTTCGGCACGAACCGGCGCTAAAGTGCCACCACGTGGCACGAGCCAGGCCTGGGTGCTGGTAGACCATTAGTACTGGTTGGTAACACCAACCAGTACTAAATGTTTGGGGGGAGGGGGGGTTGGTTTTATTTCTTATTTTCCATTAATTTTGTGTTTTCCATTTAATTCTTTTTGTTTACTGGTATTTTACGATACTACATATTGTATACGTTATGCATATATATAGATTTTCTCGTAGAACCATATATATATATATATATATCGTCGAATGTCTCACAACCAACACCATTAATTATTCACACATACACATGTATATATATATATATATATATACAATTTGTCCTACATGTTGCCTTGGTGCCTTCGGAGCACGATGACAAGTGGTTCATGGGGGCGGTAGCGAGTAATAGTATTCTCCTTTGGGATCTATGACCTGGTCGAGCAAAAATCCCACTATTTCCTCTTGAAGTGCTAGTATGCGGTCCGTTGGTAGGAGCTGCCCCCGCACCTCTCTGGACTGTTAAGAAGGAGATCAATAAGCATGTGTATTAGTTGTGTGACTAGATATCGATAATGGTGTGAATAGTGTTTTGACAAACGTACCCAGTCCTGTCTTTGAGATCTGCTCCTTTCGGATGCCATCATGCGAATGTTCTCGCAAATGTAGTATGCACACAGATCATTTCCCGACGCCTGCTTCAGGGTCTTTACGAGAATGGAATTGAATCAGATAATGATTAATCAAGCATGATAATTAATTAATGGTATTGAAACAAGAATTAAAGAGATGGTAGCTAGCTAGGTAGCTAGTACTACTTAATTACTTACCTTTGGTCGATACCAAAACAACTTTTTTGCCCATTTGCCTGGAGTCACCTTGATGAACTTTGCCCAAGCCCTGCCCGCCGGCAAAGAAAATTAATAAAGGGATTATTAAATAGTTCATATCAGGAAATGACGAACTAAATAGGCCGAGATATATTTAATAATGATTGAAATTACCTGTTGACTATCCCCTTCAAGATGGTGTAGTCACTTTCTTTTTTAAGTAGTGAGTCCAGTACTTCAACTTTTCCTTCGTCAACTTTAATGTCTAACAAGATCTAGTGGAAACTGCATGCGCACATGTTTGCATGTCTTAATTAAGCGGGCATGTGCATAACACTAATCAACTACTGTAAACCCTATACACTTAATTATTAACATCTAGATAGCTAGTAAGCAAAAATAGAATTTGTAGTACAAGACAGTGTGACTCACAGGAAGTTGTAAGGAAGTAGTATATCTTTATATTTTTGACCATGTAGTAGTATCTTCATTGGTATTGAGGCGCTTGAAGAACTCTAGCATGCTTTCCTCTGAACTTGCTCGACAACTTGGAAGATTCCATGTGTACTCATTAATGGTATTTGGGTCAATGAACCCAATGCCACA
>NW_021219112.1:0-1143 GCF_002162155.2 Triticum dicoccoides
CTGGACAACACATAAGCAGTTGTCGTGTCTAGAGTGTTACAACTTAGGTCTCAGTATCTTGATAATGGTTAGAAGAACATTCTAGTGGATGACATTGTCACTATGATGAAGAATGATGAGACCGTGGAAGGTTTCATGCATAGCTTCATGTTACTATTCATAAGTTGTGTTTTCTGCCCAACATCTCGGAATTATGCACATTGGAAAATTCTTTATGGGCTCCATGACATTACCAAGCTGAAGACCTTTGGTTTGGCTAAGCTTTGCATTGATCACTTGAACAAGGAAATTGATAATTTCAGCACCAATCTCTTCAACAGAACTGAAATTCCCTTGAACAATTCAGTCTATGTTGGTGGATTGTGACGCCCCGAGACCGATGCGCCACGTGTCTTCCAGCTATTCACCGTCGTTGCCATGTCATTCACTTGCTGCTGCATCTTGCCATGTCATCATGTGCATTTCATCTGCATGTTTTTTCAAACTTGCATCCGGTCTTTTTCTCCATTGTCCGTTTCGAAATCCGACACTCTCACATGCACCCTCCGCACCTTCCAGATTTCGTTTCGTGAGCGGGAGACAAACGTTCTCGGAATGGGTCGAGATTTGTCGAGTGGCTTTGGTATATCACCGGTAGACCGCCTGTCAAATTTCGTTCCATTTGGAGGTCGTTTGATGCCCCAACGGTTAACCGCGTTAATTATTGGACCTCTTTCTCTTTGCACCCCAACACCCCGTCACAACAGTCCGCTAGCCCATCTAAACCCCCTCCATGCTTTCCGTCGTTGGATCACGATCGTGTGGGAAAAAATCGCACCTCAATAGCCATCTCCTAGCTCCCTCTACCTATAAATTAGTCTTCCCCTCCTCAAAATCTGGATCAAACCCTAGACCTCTCCCCTCCACCGCGCCAGACACGTCCACCGCGTCGCCGGACGCGCCCGCCGCCGCCCGCACCAATCGTCCGCCGCCACGTGGCCTTCGCACCGCCGCCAGCGCCGTGGCCCGCCAGAACCGCGCGGGCCCGAGCGCCGCCTCTCGCCGCCGCCACCGCCAGCCGCGCCCGCCGCCCGCGCTTCGCCGGCCCCGCCGCCTCGCTGCTCCGCCACCGTTTGCCTCCAGCGCGCCTCGTCTCAGCTCACC
>NW_021219113.1:0-1021 GCF_002162155.2 Triticum dicoccoides
GACAATTCATTGTTGATGCCATGCATTTTCTTACAAAATACATGTGGTAGAGGTAAGCATGCTATTACCCGCCAATGTGTGTGTTTTGCATATTTTTCTATTCAATACTATGAAGTTTTCCTCTGTTATGCTCTTCTCAGGTATGAAGGCCAACATTGATTATCAAGTGGTATGGCACTCTTCTTTATGAGCTCTATCCCATCCTGTAGAGGCTTTGTGAAAATAACTCCATGTTATCTTCTACATAATTTTGCATTTCTTTGGAGAGATAAGATGTAAATGTATGGTACAAGTTTCAAAAGTTTGGCAGAATCCTTGATCTAAAGTGAAATAGAGTTGTACTGTCTCCTATATGAGTTAAAACTTCTTGCAATCAGTAATTAGCCATGCATTTTGAGGGTATGAAAGTTGAACAAAATTTGAGTTTCTTGGTTGCATGTTACAGAGTGTTGTACTAAACAAAGTTGAGTTGCAATGAGTTTTATATATTTAGTTTTCATTTATAAAGATTTCTACAAAGCACGAAACGTTTCCGATTCTTTCTCATTTTGTGTGCATGTTTTCACAGGTTATTTTTATGAATTGTACATAGTTATTGATACAACATCTTCCAGTATAGATCTTAAATGACAGCAATATCTGAAGTTACTTGTGTCTGCTTCCCCTCTTGAAATCAACATTTTGTTTTGATTTTTCGGTACTTAAGTAAGGTCACTCATCAGTGAGCAGGAAGTGTCTTCTCGGTACTTGTGTGATGAAGGCCAAAATTGGTTTTCTAACTTATTATTGTAGGTGCTTTAGAAAGTGCAAGTATGTGTCACAATAATGCCTGGAAATCAGCCAGTGGCTGCATTATTTGAGCTATTTTGGCGTCTCTGCCATCCTATAGTTGTTCAGTTTTCTCTTTTGAAACGAGGCTATCTAGAGGATTTCATGTCGTGGTTTAGGAAGGTAACTATTATTGGTTATAGTGAATGATTTTGTTGGACTATCTGTTCATTTGGCTATCTTAATGCAGTCC
>NW_021219114.1:0-1230 GCF_002162155.2 Triticum dicoccoides
ACTTCAAGCAACAAATGATACTACCCAGGAGGCTTTCTTAAATAACATTTGTTCAGAGTAAGACATACCAAATGCATTATTTAGTGCATTTTTTGGAGAATGTTGGTCCATTCATTTTCTATACTTATTGATATGTGTTATATGATGCTTCCTTGTATTAGTTTTTTTTTCTATCCTGCTATTTACTATCTCAAGCAATGATTTATTTGTTTTACTGGAATGGCAGGGGTTCATTCTTCAAAGAGCTTTTATCTCTGCCGATCGAGAATTTGACTTCATTTTGTGGTGACTATGATTATCCGGCAAACACTGAGATGTTTGATCGCAGGTCAGTTTTTTATTTTACCACAAACCAATTTTGGACAATCTTTTATTGATTTTCCTAAATGGGAAAAACCTTCTTGCTTGTGCAGCCGGGAGGATGCATATTCTATCATAAAATATGAGCTGGCTTTAGGCCGTATTGAATACGAGATACTCCACCAGGGCCTGAGGGGTTTGGTAAGAGATCCCCTCCTTATTTAATTTATCATGAATGGTTTTGTTCAATTGCTTGTTCCGTAATAGTTGCAGATGTTTTTATTTAGATGTCTGGTTTGTGCCTCCGATTTATATTGTCTATTGTATTGTTGCATATGTTTTTGTTCGATTTATTCAGATAATTCCATGTTATAGTTTCGCTAGCCTGGTTTATCTTGACTGTGTTAGTCATTGTCGTCTCTTTGGTTATGTTCCATGTGAAACTGTTGCTCCTCATATTCGTTGTCTAGTGAACTTTTTTTGTTTGCAGTAATCAACATGGGCAATTGTACAAAAATCTTATACTTTTTATATTCAATTTTACTAAAATATATTTACATACTAATATTTAATATTACTTGATTAATCATAAATAACACAATTAAGTCGCTAAATATCAATTACAATGTTGTTTGTTATGAAATTTTAGTGTCTCTTAAAAAATATATTTGTGTTATGATGCGTTGAAATTTTATTTTGTGAAAAAAATCATGTCTCTCTGTAGATGAATTATGACGTGTATAGATGTTTGCACCATTTTAGATAGGATCAATAAATATGTTGCCAGGAAGCTATAACCTATGACATAAAAAAATATCTTTAGAGATGTTTGTAGAATGCACGATTGTTTACGTTGTGCGTAATTACATAGAAAAATAGATGGCGTATGTAACATCCTGGTTTTTTGAGGTTGTGAAAATTGAAAAAAAA
>NW_021219115.1:0-951 GCF_002162155.2 Triticum dicoccoides
CATATGTAGAGATACTAAAATGCACACGAACAGTACGTGTTACCTTAACCTTGCCGCTATTGTTGAACCATTGGATGTAGTAAGGATGTGGATGTGGTCTTGTGGTGAGAGAAAGCTTCTCCACCATCTCCATGCTAGCCAAGTTGTTGCAGCTCCCTCCGTCTATGATGACGCGCACAGAACGTTCCTTCACAACTCCCTTGGTATGGAACAAATTGTGCCTCTGATTTTGCTCAGCTTGTGTGACCTGCACACTCAAAACACGTTGAGCAACTAAACATTCATACCTGTCAGCGTCTTCAGGAGCCATGTATTGCGTCTCATGATCAGAATCATCTCCACCATGTTCTTCACGTGTAATAAGAGCCAAAGTCTCCTCATCATAGTCACTAGCGGACTCATATCCACCATCCGCGGTAGCAATCATCACACGCGGAGATTTGCATTCTCTCGCATAATGACCTCCTCCGTTACAACGACGACAAATAATATCATTTGTGTGCCCTGTTGATGTCATGGAAGAAGAAGAACGCTGTGCAGGCCCCGCAGGTGCGCTCTTGGCAGATAATGATGGTTGTGCCTGTTTTCTTGTATCACGGCTGGAGGTGGCACCGGATGGAGGTGCTGGTGCAGTTGAAGTAGAAGATGCACGTGGTGTCCATGATGAAGGTCGGCCTGCAGAAAAGTTAGTTCGCCCCAATGCTTGTCGATCCTGCACTTCACGTTCAGCTTTACAAGCAAGATGGAATAAACGAGTGATATTAGTATACTCCTTATAGTCTAGAATGGTCTGAATCTCTCTATTTAATCCACCCAGAAAACGTGCAAGCATAGCTTCATTCTCCTCAACAATACCACATCTAATCATGCCAGTTTTTAATTCCTGATAATATTCTTCTACAGAATTTTTCCCTTGTCTTAAACGCTGCAATTTTTGAAGCAATTCACGTT
>NW_021219116.1:0-1019 GCF_002162155.2 Triticum dicoccoides
CTTTTGAAGTTGTGTATGGTTTCCTACCTCGTGCACCTATTGATTTGTTGCCTCTTCCATCTTCGGAGAAGGTTAATTTTGATGCTAAACAACGTGCTGAATTGATTTTAAAAATGCATGAGTTAACTAAGGAAAACATTGAGCGCATGAATGCTAAATATAAACTTGCTGGAGATAAGGGTAGAAAACAAGTTGTGTTTGCACCTGGAGATCTTGTTTGGTTACATTTGCGTAAGGATAGATTTCCTGATTTGCGCAAATCAAAGTTAATGCCACGTGCTGATGGTCCCTTTAAGGTGTTAGAGAAAATAAATGATAATGCATATAAACTTGAGCTGCCTGCAGATTTTGGGGTTAGTCCCACTTTTAACATTGCAGATTTGAAGCCTTATTTGGGTGAGGAAGATGAACTTCCGTCGAGGACGACTTCATTTCAAGAAGGGGAGGATGATGAGGACATCAATACCATTGTTACACCCACAGCCCCTGCTGCTATACATACTGGACCAATTACTAGAGCTCGCGCACGCCAACTAAATTACCAAGTACTTTCGCTTCTTGGTAATGATTCTAATGTTCATGAGAATATGATGCTGCCTAAATTGGATACATTTGTTTTGCTTACAAATGAAGGGCCTAGCTTGGAGAAGGATGAACATTGGAGCAAGAACAAGCATGGAAATGATGGCATGCGCAAGGGGAACAAGAACAGAGTTACAAGTGATGATTTCAGGTCTTTGAAGCCTCCATAACAAGTGCATGAAGCCTTGGACGAAATATACAAGATGTCACTTCATAAATTTCGTCCAGAGGCTATTATAGGTGCTGCGTCACCTTTTTTATTGGGCCTGGCCCATGTAATTTCGAAATACATAAGTATAGGCTATTTTTAGAGTCCGTATGTGTGGGGAAACAAGAGATAGGGTTGATTTCGGACCCCTCCACCAAGGGCCACGAAATTCCCCCTCTCTTCCTCCATATATACAGCCCTTAGGGCACCGTTTAGACTTTGGGTTTTG
>NW_021219117.1:0-964 GCF_002162155.2 Triticum dicoccoides
TTATCTTCGGGTCACCCCTCTGAAGGGAACCCATCGTTTCGGTATCAAAGGCAAATTGGCTCCTCGTTACATTGGACCTTTTCGCATTCTTGCCAAACGAGGAGAAGTTGCCTACCAGTTGGAACTACCTCCGCACCTCTCCAGAGTTCACGATGTCTTCCACGTTTCTCAACTCAGGCGTTGCTTCTCGGATCCTATCCGTGGAGTGGACCACGAAACGCTTGATCTCCAAGATAATCTTACATATCGAGAGTACCCCATTCGTATCCTCGATCAGGCCGAACGTACCACTCGACGTCATAATATCAAGTTTCTCAAGGTTCAATGGTCGCACCATTCTGAGGATGAAGCAACTTGGGAAAGGGAGGATCGTCTTCGACTTGAATATCCCGACTTCTTCTCGGAGGAACCCAAATCTCGGGACGAGATTCTTTTGAGTGGGGGTGAGTTGTCACACCCTAGCTAGTCATGCATTAGAGTGTTGCATCATGTTTATTCTTTCATCAGAAACTTGAAATAGGGATGACAGAACCCCCAGTCCCCTCTGAAACCAACTAGGGTTACTAAAATAATTTTTCAATGAACCTGAAATGCCCTTCTAAAATGCCCATCATTTTTGTCTTGGTTCAAAACCTCTGCCAAAAATGGTGCACATTTTCCTAGGCCATCCTAGGGTTTTTGAATTAAATCATAAATATTTGAATTTGGGCATTTAAAATAATATAAAATATTTAAATGCTCAAATATCTCCAAACTAAAATGTTTCATGTTGGAAATAATCCAACTATGGGCCAGGAATAGTTTGGTGATTTTTGAACTTGCCTAGGTATTTTATTAAATTCAACAAAGTTGCAGATATATTAAATAAAAACAGAAACAGAAAAAAGGGAAAAACTTCCCTGTGCGGCCCAGCCAGCTGGCCGGCCCAGCAAGCCAGCCCAGCCCACCACCGCCGTCGTCCTCC
>NW_021219118.1:0-1084 GCF_002162155.2 Triticum dicoccoides
TTTTTTTCTACGTTTAATGTGCACTACTAAAACTGTATTGTGAAATTTTGAAAAAATCTAGTGGACATTTGACCTTTCAAAGACATTTAAGTGATTTTCTAGCCATTTAATGACCGTAATTCAAATTTGAACTACATCTACATGCAACGGCTAACCATAACGGTTTGGAAAATCATATTTGTGTACTTGCGTGCGAGTTAATTCCATGTTTGTAAATTAGAAGGAACTTTCAAGCATATTTGACTCACGACATGAACACATGCATATGTATGCATGGAGTGACATGGCATTTTAATTCCAAAAAAATAAAAAATATCAGAAACACATGAAACCTTGGTTGATGTAATGTCATGCCACTAAGGTGATGTGGTAAAAAAAATTGGCATGTTTGATGAAAGTTTGGACACACACCCCTCACAAACCGGATCAACTCACTATAAGGCTCGTTGTTCCACGAGGGAACAATGCATGTTTGATGATGAACATGAGATAGCTTCCTCTTACGGCCTTCAATTTTTTCTACGTTTAACATACACTGCTACAACTGTATGTGAAAATTTGGAAAATTCTAGGGGTCATTTGACCTTTTAAAGACATTTAAGCTATTTTGTAGCCATTTAATGACCGTAATTCAAATTTGAACTACATCTACATGCAGCGGCTAACCATAACGGTTAGAAAATTCATATTTGTGTACTTGTGTGCGAGCTAATTCCATGTTTGTAAATTAGAAGGAAATTTCAAACATATTTGTCTCATGACATGGACACATGCATATGTATGCATGGAGTGACATGGCATTTTCATTCCAAAATATAAAAAAATATCAGAAACACAGGAAATATTGTTTGATATAATGTCATGCCACCAAGATGATGTGGTAAAAAATTGACATGTTTGACAAAACATTGGACACACACCCCTCACAAACCGGAGCAACTCACTAGAAGTCTCGTGGTTCCGACAGGGAACAATGCATGTTTGATGACGAACGGGAGATAGCTTCCTCTTACGGCCTTCAATTTTTTTTCTATGTTTAAGGTGCACTAATACAACTATCATGTGAACATTTGGAAAATTTCAG
>NW_021219119.1:0-3182 GCF_002162155.2 Triticum dicoccoides
CAAATAATCTACCTATAAAAGAGGCAAGAATCCAGATCCAAATCACACCATCTTCCTTCCGCGAGTACTCATCGGAGCGCTTCTGACCAAAAAACTATTCTATCATGGACCGTCGACGCGGCTCCTCCTCCCGCGCTCCTAGCCCTCCGCCAGGAGATTGGAGGAGATGTTCAGTTCCGCACAATGAGCTGGTGACGTTCAAGCGGAGGGATACCTTCCTCCGGCCTTTATGGTCCCGGTTCGTGCCGGGCTGGCCACCTACAAAGGTGGAAAGCAAGCGGAGGCCACCCCTAGTCCCTTCAAAGGAGAGCGGGTGTGCTTCGTCCCTTATCTAATAAGGGGCCTCGGATTTCCCGTACATCCGTTCCTCCAGGGGCTTCTGGAGTTCTACGGACTCCAGCTTCATCACCTCACGCCCGCCTCTCTTCTGCACATCGCGGGTTTCGTAGCTCTTTGCGAGCTGTTCCTGGGCATCGAGCCCCATTTTGCACTGTGGAAGAGACTATTTTTCCTCGTACCCCATTCTCACGAGGGGTCAATATATCAAGTGGGCAGTGCCGAAATATGGCGCATCGCCGGGACCAGATATCTATCCGGGACCCCAAAGAAGGCGTCCGAAGACTGGCCCTCGGAATGGTTTTACGTGGAAGATGCTCCACTGCCGGACCCAGTTCGGATCGGCCTCCCGGAGTTCAGCAAGGCTCCTCTGAAGAAATGCCTAAGTTGGTGCCCGCAAAGCCCTCAAGACGAGGAAGACAGGAGCGTCCATTATTTGATGGGCCGGATTAGGTTGCTGGCCCATTCCGGATTGACCATGATCGGAGTCATGGCCACGTGCATCATGCGAGGGGTGCAGCCGCTCCAATATAGGGGCCACCCCATGTGGGATTTCAACGGGGAGAATGACGCCACCCGTCATGGCCGTAAGGGGCCGGGATCGGCCGCGGATCTGGTGAAGATCTTGTTCGGCCTATACAAGTGGGAGAAGGAGGACTTCCTCCAGACGAGCCCATTGAACGGGTTCTCCATGAATAACCCTCGGAGCTGGGTAAGCGGACGTTTGTTTATCCGACCCATGCTTTCAAAGTTAAGTACCTTACTTTATGATTTTGACGCAGGAACAGCGTCGGGATGTGGAGGGCATACATAGTCTGGCCCCACAACCCGAGGATCCGGGAAGATCCCTTGATCCGGCTTCCGAAGAGGATCCGGACATAAAGGTGGAGCTAATTGACGGGGTGGCCCCACAATCCAACTCAGCATGGACAATGCTCTAGTCGCCATTACGGCTGACTACCCCGGCTTATCTCCAGCTTCCCAGGTAATTGTGACCGAGAAGAATCAAGCTTTTAGAATTGGAGCGCTCACAGTCGTCAGCTCTTGAGGATACGCCAGTAGGCTTGTCTTGCCAACAACGCCAAGTTGAAAAATCTCTAGATCCCTAAATCCCAAACCACCCAAAAATTTAGTTCGAGTCATGACATCCCAGGAGACCGAAGCTGGTTTTTGTTCGCCCTATTTGCATCCCCACCAGAATTTCCGGGTAGTCCTTTTAATATGATCACATAACCCCCTTGGCAGTTTGAAGCATGCCATAGAATAGACTGGAATCTCCTGGGCTACAGATTTAATGAGCACTTCCTTGCCTCTCGCTGATAAATATTTACTCATCCAACCTTTCACTTTATCCCATATGCGATCACTCAAGTATTTAAACATGTCATACTTCGAGTGTCCCATGTCAGTTGGCATTCCAAGATACCTGCCACTCAAAGATTCATTAGGGACATGCAAGAAACCCAAAAATACGCAAGTCGTCATAAGACGGGGGCGTACCAAAGAGAAGATGGTGAGGTGCGTAGTTCCACTGTGGGCGGTAGGGTCGAAGATTAAGAAGAAGTGATGCAGTGGCGAGTGCGTCCGGCCAGAAACGAGGCGGCACGTTGGCATGAAATAGGAGCGTGCGAACGCAGTCATTCAGAGTGCGAAGGACGCGTTCGGCTCGACCGTTCTGCTGTGAAGTGTACGGGCATGTGAGGCGGAAAATGGTGCCGTGATGCGCCAAAAAGGTGCGAAAAGCGAGGTTGTCGAACTCTTTTCCATTGTCCGTCTGAAACGCAAGGATGGGACGCCCAAATTGCGTGCGTACATAGGAGTAAAAGGCCGTCAAGGTAGAGAGTGCATCCGACTTTCTGCACAAAGGAAAAGTCCACAAATAATGAGAATAATCATCAAGAATGACCAGATAATGTAAATAGCCAGAGTTACTAGGAACCGGAGAGCTCCACACATCGCTATGAATCAACTGAAAAAGAAAAGAAGCAATGGTGGTGGAATTGTTAAATGGCAGGCGAACGTGTTTGCCGACTCGACATGCATGACAAGTGTGATCCTCGATCTTATTGCAACTGAAACTGAAACTCCTAAGAATATGACGAAGTGTGACGGGGTTGGGGTGACCCAAGCAAGCGTGCTAGAGATCAACTCCAGCGGAGAGAGTGACCGGTGCGGTGGTGGTGGATGAGGTTGAATGCACCGGATAGAGCTCGCCGGGGCTGTCACATCGGTGAAGTACCATCCTGGTTCGAGCGTCCTTGACACTAAAACCAAACTCATCAAATTCAACGGTGACAGGATTTTCACGAGTGAAATAACGAACGGAGATAAGATTCTTAATAAGATGAGAAGACACAAGTATGTTAGACAAAGATAAAGGCATAGAAGTAGAAGAAAAAGAAGTGTGCTCAACATGTGTGATGGGAAGTGTGGAACCGTCCCCGACAATAATGCGGCGATCGGTGGAGACAGGAGTGAAGGAGGCTAGGTTACCAGGAAGAGCAAACATGTAAGCCGTAGCACCGGTGTCCATGTACCAATCCCCACCTCCAGTGTAGTCGTTCGGTGTAGGAGCGGCATGCAGCCCTGTGAGGGGCACCGAGTCCCAGGGCACCGGCGAAGGGGACGACGACGCCATGGAGAGGCCGTAGCCGCCGCTCAGCTGCGGCGGTGGGTACCCTCCATAGGGCTGTGGAGCCGCGTAGTACGCCTGATGCGCCGACGAATGAGGCACGAGGAGCGTCGGTAAATGCCCGTGGAACCTGGAGCTGTGGTTGCTGTTGCTGCTGGTCGCCGTGCCGGCTACTGCGCCGGCCCCTGCGGCGCCTTTCGGCGGGAGGGGCGGG
>NW_021219120.1:0-830 GCF_002162155.2 Triticum dicoccoides
CTCCATCCCGATCCCCTCGCCCCCCCCCACCGCTCGTCGCCGCCGAACGCCAGCGCCCCCGCGCCACCACGGCGCCTCACCGGCGCCGCACTTCCCGGCCTCCTCCCTCTCCTTCGGGCACTGGGTCGTCTCCCCCGAGCTCCGCGCGTGCCCCATTCGTGGCCGCCCCGACCCCGTCACCGGAGGCCACCTCGCTGGTCCGCTAGCGCCGTCGTCATCCCCTGCGTCGCCGTCGTCACCACGTCGCCCATGCCGCCGCCCGACGCCGCAAGACACCGCCGCCACCCGAGGACCGCTCCGCCGCCTCGACAACGCCGCCTCGCCGGACTGTTGGAAATATGCCCTAGAGGCAATAATAAAAGTATTATTATTATATTTCCTTGTTCATGATAATTGTCTTTTATTCATGCTATAACTGTATTATCCGGAAATCGTAATACACGTGTGAATACATAGACCACAATATGTCCCTAGTGAGCCTCTAGTTGACTAGCTCGTTGTGATCAACAGATAGTCATGGTTTCCTGGCTATGGACATTGGATGTCGTTGATAACGGGATCACATCATTAGGAGAATGATGTGATGGACAAGACCCAATCCTAAGACTAGCACAAAAGATCGTGTAGTTCATTTGCTAGAGCTTTGCCAATGTCAAGTATCTCTTCCTTCGACCATGAGAGCGTGTAACTCCTGGATACCGTAGGAGTGCTTTGGGTGTATCAAACGTCACAACGTAACTGGGTGGCTATAAAGGTGCACTACAGGTATCTCCGAAAGTATCTATTGTTTTATGCGGATCGAGACTGGGATTTGTCACTCCGTGTAAACG
>NW_021219121.1:0-864 GCF_002162155.2 Triticum dicoccoides
TCTTGCCCTGAAAAGTAAGATTGTTCTCGAGCTTAGTAACATACCGGTGGTTCATGATAGTCCAAATTTCTTCTCGGAAGTATCACCAGGTTGTCGCCTGACCGCTATGTTGATCTCGTGATCAAGTTGGGTTCTTGTGAACCACCTTCTCTCCAAAAATCGGTGTTAGATATCCCTGAGCTAGTTGGTTAAGCTAGACAACAACTTGGAGAGTTGGAAGATAAAAGCTTGCCTGACTTAGTTCGTTCCAAAGGGATATTCTTGTGTAGGGTGTGCTGAAGAAAGATGATATCTTCATCGATTGGTCCTTGTGATCAGTTGCTGGACCTATTGTCTTATCAATCCTTTGATTTGAGTGTGGGCTATCGTCAAATCAAATTAGTACCAACGATGCTCGTAATGTTGTCTTATTCGTGGTTGATCCCTCGAGCATACACCATTACATCTTTGGTCTCAACCAATGCTATCACCGTGTTCACTTAACTATGGAATTCCTTTTAAAAGGAAACCTAGATGAATTGTTGTTGAGCCCATTGGCAACATCCTTATCTCCTCCATGATGTTGTTGAACATTAAGCTAGTGTTGGAAACTTTTGAAAGCATTTTCTTCATGCTAGCTCATGAAGTATTTGTTTGATGAAAGGAGTGACTTCCTCTTATACACGTGCATTTGGTGAAAGTTGCCACCGTGAATTTGAGAAAGATTGTTTTGTTTCCTTTGGAATCATCCCAAATCAGTCATGCACACGTGCGAAGTATTCTGTAGTCTGGAGACTTGCAACCTTCATTCTATATGTGTCCCTAGCACACTAAGCCACTGATTGACTTGTTCAAGGAAAAGAAGTCTATGCTTGGGATCTAATC
>NW_021219122.1:0-903 GCF_002162155.2 Triticum dicoccoides
TTCGGTACCCCAAAACGGTGAGTAATAGTCCACAAAACGTGTCAGAATCGACAAAAACCATGAGTGTTTATGACCGACACGTAAACACACCCCGGGGTTTGTTAATCAAGGAAATCACTCCAGGACCCCAAAACAGTGAGTAATAGTCCATGAAACGGGCCAGAAACGGCCAAAACTGCGAGTGCCACAAAACAAGCCAGAATCGGCCGAAACTGCGAGTGTTGATGATCGACACGTAAACGCACCCCGGGGTTTGTTAATTGTGCAAGTCTCACCGGGACCCCAAAACAGTGAGTAATAGTCCACGAAACGGGCCAGAATCGTCCAAAACTGTGAGTGTTCATGACAGACACCTAAACGCATTTTGGGGTTCAACAACTATGAAAATCGCTTCGGGACCCCTAAATCTTGAGTAATAGTCCACGAATCGCGTCAGAATTGGCCAAAACTGTGAGTATTGAGGACACACACGCAAACGCACCCCCGGAATTGTCAATCATGGAAATCGCTCTGGGACGCCAAAACGGTGAGTAATAGTGCACGAAGCGGACCAGAGTCGACCAAAATTGTGTGTTGATGACCGACATGTAAACGCACCACGGAGTTCGTCAATCATGGAAATCACTGCGGGACCCCCAAAACTAAGTAATAGTGCAAGAAACGGGCCAAAATCGGCCCAAACTACGATTGTTGATGATCGACAGGTAAGCGCACCATGGGGTTCAAGAACCATGGACATCGCTTTGGGGCCCCAAAACGGTGAGTATTAGTCCATGAAACGGGCCAGAATCGGCCCAAAATGCGAGTGTTGTTAACCGACACATAAACGCACCCCGGTGTTCGTCAATCATGGAAATCACACCGGGACGCCAAAACAGAGTAATATTCCAAGAAACGGGCCAG
>NW_021219123.1:0-1532 GCF_002162155.2 Triticum dicoccoides
GATGTCAACCATTCAGGAGCTAAATATCCAGGTGTGCCTCTCATTCCGGTAAACACTTGACTCATATCCCTGTCAATGAGCTTGCATAGTCCAAAGTCAGAAAGTTTAGCATTGAAGTCATTATCTAAGAGGATGTTTTGTGGTTTGACATCCAAATGGGCAATCTTTTTCATGCACTCCTCATGAAGATAAGCGAGACCCTTAGCTATGTTAGTGATAATCTTGCACCGTGTGCTCCAATCTAGAGGAGGTGAATCCTTGTCATGTCGACAATAGATCCATCTGTCCAAGGATCCATTTGGCATGTACTCATATACCAAGAGCCTATGCGATTTCTCTGCACAGAAACCAATTAATCTCACCAGATTAATATGATGAATGCTGCCAATTGTCTGAACCTCTGCAGAAAATTCCCTTTTGCCCTGACCCGCTCGATCTAAACGTTTTACTGCAATCCTTTCATCAGCGAGCCGTCCCTTGAAAACAGATCCAAATCCTCTTTCCCCGAGCTTGTTTGTGAATTGCTCAGTTGCTGCTTTTAACTGTTGAAATGTGAACTTCATTGATGTTCCTTGTAGCTCCCCAAACTCTTCCTCCTCCATCTCATGATGTCGTTGTGTTCTTCGTTTACGTATAAAGTAATTGATGAGGAACAAGATGGAAAGAAAAATGAAGCCGCCTACAGTAGCTAAAATTGCAACAACTCTTCTTATAGAAGAGGATTTCACTTTCATGCTTGTTGGGCCAATAGTTGCAGGCAGAGCACTTGGGGCCATAGCCCGTAGGTGTTACCTTGGCTGTTGGTGCAGGCACAACACTTGGAGTCGTAGGTGTTACCTTGGGCGGGGGTGCAGGCATGGGACTTTCATCTGTAGGCGATATTGTTTGGTTGATCGTAGCACACAAGTGCACCTTCCCGTCCTGACCGACCGTCACACAAGTGGGCATCTTCCCGCCCTGATCGAGCTTCTCACGAGCTCCAACCGGAATAGCGGCTGGCCATATGATGGCAATGGGGAGGAGGAGAGGCAGGAGGCGGAGATCCGAAGAGGTACTCACCACTGCCATTTGTGTTATGATTTCTCATTGCGCCCGTCAACTTTAACCAGTATCTCAGTTGCAAACTTGTGATAGGGCTCCTGTGGCTGTGACAGACTGACAGCTAACGGATTGGAAGAGTGGTAGGGGATAGCAGACCAGACAGCCTAGAGTGGTAGGAGATTGCAGACAGGGACATGACCTGTCTGCTGAATCATTCAAGGGTCAGCATAAAACAACCTAACATTCTTGTCGACTTGTTTGCTTGTTTGTCCCTTTCGAATTATATCTGTACGTCTTCAAGTGAAAAAAAAGGAATGGCATCTGTATAGTGCGTTGTTTAATGATTTTGGCTGTAAGAAATCGCCAAATACGGCAGAAAAATGCGATCAAATCTTGCATAGGTGCTACCATATAAAACATGCTTTTTGACAAAATATCATCTCGGGAGAGTAGACATTTTTTCCCTTGTGTATCTCAGAGCCTTTTTTTTT
>NW_021219124.1:0-1532 GCF_002162155.2 Triticum dicoccoides
GATGTCAACCATTCAGGAGCTAAATATCCAGGTGTGCCTCTCATTCCGGTAAACACTTGACTCATATCCCTGTCAATGAGCTTGCATAGTCCAAAGTCAGAAAGTTTAGCATTGAAGTCATTATCTAAGAGGATGTTTTGTGGTTTGACATCCAAATGGGCAATCTTTTTCATGCACTCCTCATGAAGATAAGCGAGACCCTTAGCTATGTTAGTGATAATCTTGCACCGTGTGCTCCAATCTAGAGGAGGTGAATCCTTGTCATGTCGACAATAGATCCATCTGTCCAAGGATCCATTTGGCATGTACTCATATACCAAGAGCCTATGCGATTTCTCTGCACAGAAACCAATTAATCTCACCAGATTAATATGATGAATGCTGCCAATTGTCTGAACCTCTGCAGAAAATTCCCTTTTGCCCTGACCCGCTCGATCTAAACGTTTTACTGCAATCCTTTCATCAGCGAGCCGTCCCTTGAAAACAGATCCAAATCCTCTTTCCCCGAGCTTGTTTGTGAATTGCTCAGTTGCTGCTTTTAACTGTTGAAATGTGAACTTCATTGATGTTCCTTGTAGCTCCCCAAACTCTTCCTCCTCCATCTCATGATGTCGTTGTGTTCTTCGTTTACGTATAAAGTAATTGATGAGGAACAAGATGGAAAGAAAAATGAAGCCGCCTACAGTAGCTAAAATTGCAACAACTCTTCTTATAGAAGAGGATTTCACTTTCATGCTTGTTGGGCCAATAGTTGCAGGCAGAGCACTTGGGGCCATAGCCCGTAGGTGTTACCTTGGCTGTTGGTGCAGGCACAACACTTGGAGTCGTAGGTGTTACCTTGGGCGGGGGTGCAGGCATGGGACTTTCATCTGTAGGCGATATTGTTTGGTTGATCGTAGCACACAAGTGCACCTTCCCGTCCTGACCGACCGTCACACAAGTGGGCATCTTCCCGCCCTGATCGAGCTTCTCACGAGCTCCAACCGGAATAGCGGCTGGCCATATGATGGCAATGGGGAGGAGGAGAGGCAGGAGGTGGAGATCCGAAGAGGTACTCACCACTGCCATTTGTGTTATGATTTCTCATTGCGCCCGTCAACTTGAACCAGTATCTCAGTTGCAAACTTGTGATAGGGCTCCTGTGGCTGTGACAGACTGACAGCTAACGGATTGGAAGAGTGGTAGGGGATAGCAGACCAGACAGCCTAGAGTGGTAGGAGATTGCAGACAGGGACATGACCTGTCTGCTGAATCATTCAAGGGTCAGCATAAAACAACCTAACATTCTTGTCGACTTGTTTGCTTGTTTGTCCCTTTCGAATTATATCTGTACGTCTTCAAGTGAAAAAAAAGGAATGGCATCTGTATAGTGCGTTGTTTAATGATTTTGGCTGTAAGAAATCGCCAAATACGGCAGAAAAATGCGATCAAATCTTGCATAGGTGCTACCATATAAAACATGCTTTTTGACAAAATATCATCTCGGGAGAGTAGACATTTTTTCCCTTGTGTATCTCAGAGCCTTTTTTTTT
>NW_021219125.1:0-2407 GCF_002162155.2 Triticum dicoccoides
GTTTTAGTCCGTAGGACAACTCCAACATACAACAATCATACCATAGGCTAGCTTCTAGGGTTTAGCCTCCTTGATCTCGTGGTAGATCTACTCTTGTACTACCCATATCATCATTATTAATCAAGCAGGACGTAGGGTTTTACCTCCATCAAGAGGGCCCAAACCTGGGTAAAACATTGTGTCCCTCGTCTCCTGTTACCATCTGCCTAGACACACAGTTCGGGACCCCCTACCCGAGATCCGCCGGTTTTGACACCGACAGCTAGCTTGGCAATACGGATATGTAGATCTCCTTCCTTGTAACCAACTCTGTGTAACCCTAGCCCCCTCCGGTGTCTATATAAACCAGAGGGTTTAGTCCGTAAGACAGATATACAACAACGATAATCATACCATAGGCTAGCTTCTAGGGTTTAGCCTCTCCGATCTCGTGGTAGATCAACTCTTGTACTACCCATATCATCAATATTAATCAAGCAGGAGTAGGGTTTTACCTCCACTGAGAGGGCCCGAACCTGGGTAAAAACATCGTGTCCCTTGTCTCTTGTTACCATCCGCCTAGACGCACAGTTCAGGACCCCCTACCCGAGATCCGCCGGTTTTGACACCGACATTGGTGCTTTCATTGAGAGTTCCTCTGTGTCGTCATCATTAGGCTTGATGGCTCCTTCGATCATCGATAGTGATGCAGTCTAGGGTGAGACTTTTCTCCCCGGATAGATCTTTGTATTCGGCAGCTTCGTACTGCGGGCCAACTCCCTTGGCCATCTGGAGCAGATCGAGAGTTAGGCCCCTGGCCATCAGGTCAGGTTTGGACGCTTAAACTACACGGCCGACATCCGCGGAGACTTGATTTTTGACGGATTCGAGCCCCGGCCGAGTGCGTCGCACTGTCACGATGGACATGATTTAGCTCTGCCGCCGAACAGTGTTCAGGAGACCACACTTGCAGCCGCTCCGACCTTCAATTCGGAGCCGATTGCGCCATCCGTGGGCAGGTGGTTAGACCCCGCCACGGAGGTCACAGCCTCAACGGCGATCGAGCCGAACACCAGCCTTACCCTCCGCGAGGCCCGTGACTCCAAATTGTCGGATTCTCCTCCAGACTCCGAACCTCCCGCGCCCCTGCCAATCGAATCTGGTTGGGCGCCGATCATGGAGTTCACCGCCGCGGATATCTTTCAGCACTCACCCTTCGGCGACATACTGAATTCACTGAGGTCTCTCTCCTTGTCAGGAGAGTCCTAGCCGGATTACGACCGGCAGGATTGGGATGCGGATGACAAAGAAATTCGATGCCCACCCACCACCCACTTCGTAGCCACTGTCGATGATTTGACCGACATGCTCGACTTCGACTCCGAAGACATCGACGATATGGACAACGATGTAGGAGACGAACAGGAACCACCGCCTACAAGGCACTGGACAACACCTCATCATATGATATATATATATATATGGTGGACACACCCAAAGAGGGCAATGGCGATGGAACAGCGGGGGATGACCCCTCCAAGAAGCAACCTAAGCGCCGGCGTCAGCGGCGCCGCTCTATGTCTCGCCAAAGCAAAAACGGTGATACCAGCACAGGAGATAATATCACCCCGGACAGTGCCGAAGACAACCCCCTCCAGCAAGATTTAGCGCAGGAGGACGGAGAAGCCAGCCCTCCTGAGAGAGCGGCAGATAGAGATGTAGAGGATGATAATTACATGCCTCCTTCCGAAGACGAGGCAAGACTCGACGACGACGAATTTGTCGTGCCTGAGGATCCCGTCGAGCAAGAGCGCTTCAAGCACCGGCTTATGGCCACGGCAAATAGCCTTAAGAAAAAGCAGCAGCAGCTTAGAGCTGATCAAGATCTACTAGCTGACAGATGGACTGAAGTCCTTGCGGCCGAGGAATATTAACTCGAACGCCCCTCCAAAAGTTACCCAAAGCGTAGGCTGCTACCCCGATTGGAGGAGGAAGCATTAAAACCTACATCTCTAGTGTATGACGAGGCTGATCGGCCACCTCGTGGCCGCGACAGAGAGGCTTCTCGGCCCACAGCTCTAGCCGCACCCCGGCGTCACTCAAAAAATACCAAGGCTCGGGGAAATGCGCTAGACCTGTGAGACCTATTGGAGGATAAAGCAAAGCAAGCAAGATCGATCTATGGATCGCGAGGGCGCCCCACCACACGAGACGATAACCGTCACGCCAGATACAGTAAAAGTAAATCTGGCCGGGCCGAACACAGCAGACAAAGCTCATTTGAGCTGCGTCGTGATATAGCCCAGTACAGAGGCGCCGCACACCCGCTATGCTTCACAGATGAAGTAATGGATCATCAAATCCCAGAGGGTTTCAAACCCGTGAATATTGAATCATACGATGGGACGAAAGATCCCGCAGTATGGAT
>NW_021219126.1:0-1190 GCF_002162155.2 Triticum dicoccoides
CTGGGTTGGGCCTTCGCCTGACGGGTTCCTCCCGTTGTTTCGCTGGACCTCTGCGTGGACGAAAATTCTAATTATACCAAGAAACTGATGCATGGATATTTGATGTTGTACGGGGCAAAAGACGTCCTTGCATCAACCAAGGCATGGCTAGCCGGCGATGTCCAGACGACTGTTCGTGGTCTGGGCGTCTAATACGCATTGATGACCTTACGTGGAACTCTGAACTACGCCCCCGCAAAAAAAAAAAACTCGCAACCACGCTATGCACCGATGACCTTATGTCGAACTCCCAACTAGGCTATGGCTCCTTTTATGATTGTGCGGTTGATATGTATTTCTTAAAGACTTCAGCGTGCACCTCCATGTCGTTGTGGTACTGTTGGATGTTTAGGTGAATGGGACAAACAGCGTTTCTTTGCATATATAGGTGGGACAACTAGCGTTTCTTCAGAGTGTGTTCGCTATGAACCATTGTGATTGCACATAACCCTAATTTTCTTTCCCGTTGCAATGCACGGGCATATGTGCTAGTGAAGAAACAAATATCATACTCAAGCTGCCTACTTAGAACAAGAATTGGAAGTGCAAATTGCATATCAGGCCATCATTGACGTCAAACATAATATAAATTAAGTTCACAACCATCATACAAGTACCAATAGATCCAATGAGTGGACACGTTGGCTCTCCTCCGACTCTATCAAGGGGTCATCGTGGTCCTGACCACGACAAGGGTGGCCATCAAGGCATCTACGGCTGCACAAGCTCTCTCAGCTGATGCAGCCGCCCTATCGGCCGCTGCACGAGCACTCTCCTCGCAGACGGCCGCCCTCTAGGCCGCTGCCACCACTCTCTAGGCCGCTGCCACCACTCTCTCGGCCGCTGCCTCCACTCTCTCGGCAGCTGCACGAGCCACCTCCTGGGAGGCTGCCACCCTCCTTGTCGTTGTAGCTGCACTATCAGTGGTCTCGGTGTCCCTGGCAAGGCGTCTCCATGCCCGCATAATTCTAGTCCGCTACTAAACACACAGACCTAACATAACATGAAGAAAAAACATATTCAATTTGGAATCAAGAGAGAGGAGAACAAGAAAGACCGGATGCCTATAACAACAAAAATATCATAACTAGATTATTTGGCAGTGGGTTGACTTTCAGTCCGTAAGGCTCCCTTTGACAACTTTCATCTCT
>NW_021219127.1:0-1015 GCF_002162155.2 Triticum dicoccoides
TTTTGTTAGCCACATTTCAGATTAAGCAACGCCGAGGACGGCTTTATTTTCAAGAAGGGGAGGATGATGAGGACATGACTACCTTGGATATGACCAAAAATATTGCATATATGCATATTTGTCAGGTGATTTCTAGTGCAAACTATTCAATAATCTATTTATGTTATCCAGAACAAAAATACTTCACACGCTTTTGTGTTTTGTCTAATTGCAGGTGTATGGGACATTTGTACAATCCACATATGAAGATAAGGAAGAAAGAGATGTTTATTTGCTGTCCAAAAAGTTCTCTCACGTCACTTTTGGCCCAAGAGAAGATAGAGTCCAAGTCTCTCACGTTCTGGATTCAGATTCGGACTGCACAGACACACCTGACTCAAAACGGACACAAGTTTTTCATACGGACTCCGAATTGGGTGATTCTTTTTTTGTTGGAAACTAGATTTCATGCACTTTCCAACCCAATTGGAATCACCTTCAAATTCGTCTGGAGCGTTGAGTTGTGGACGAAACAATCTGATGCTGCAGCAGAATCCGAGTCAAACTACAAGTCCAAAGGTGTTACATCACCTCCACTTGGGCCCATTGGCCTGGTACGACCTAGATTTAGTTTTAGGCTGCCTTGGGACGTCCTCCCACCTCCTTGGCCGCCACCCCTTGCTCCTATATAAGTAGATCCATCTAGTAGCTTTTCCTTGGGATTTGTTTAGTTAAAAGTTAGCCATTGCAACTTCGTGTACTTCGTTTGTGTCCAACGACCAGACCAAGACCGCTTACGGATCCCCACCTTTATCAATACTTCATATATACTCGCAATATTCAGATTGCTTTTATCATATTCTTGCTTGTTCTTCGATTGCTTGCAGGAATAGACCTTCGTGGTCAGGTTGATTGTGCTCCGGCGTGGTCAATAACCTCTCGGAGTTGGTTTAGCGATTGCTAAGGCGCAACGTCGTGCACGTTTGTAGTCGGATCGTCAAAGTCGTCTCCACCAAATCGATAGTTATCATCTCAT
>NW_021219128.1:0-924 GCF_002162155.2 Triticum dicoccoides
GACAAGGGTTTCAGACGGCGGTGGCGCCCTCTTAGGAACCCTAACTGCGAACCCGCCAACCCACCTAGCAAGCGACAAGCTCCCCTGTAGCCCTAGATAGCCGCCGCCGCCACCGTTTGGTCCTTCGCCGCCCCCTCGTCATCCTTCAGTGCCTCCTGCAGGTCACCCTCGCCATCGCCGTTAAGAACTCCGAGCACGCACACGTGAGGCCTCCACCAGCACCCACCACAATCCCCCGGTCCCTCCCTCCCTCCCTGTCCACCGATGCAGACGGCGGTGCTGGTGGGCGGCCTGGCCCTCGACGTCCATGGTGCCGTATCGGCGTCCCGCCGCTAGGAGCAGCAGCAGCGCCACATCGGCACCGTTACGCACCTCGCCGACGTGGTCAGCAAGACCTGCATCTCGATCCTCGCCCACTCTCCATCCTCTTGCAGGTAATAGGCTTTCCACTCCCTCTTTTATCTTCCGCGTTCTCGTGTGCATAGATTGTGAGTGTGAAGGAATATTTTTCTTCTATTTCGTGCTACTGATGTGCTCCTTCTGGCTTCACAATGCACGTATATAGATTCTTTAACGGAGTCAGATGCTGATAATATCAACTTAGTTCCCTGAATGCGATATATATATTCTTCCATTGCTATGAACTGATTGCCCAAACAATATATCTCTGGTTGACAGTCATGGCCTATTATTGTTGTTGTTAATTGACAACACTCTGCACATGTATTGTCCAATCACTGTCCAAACTTAAAGCTTGGCTGTGGATTTATTGTATGTGCCATACGCTATTCATAGCTACAAAATTGCAATCTCTTAAAAATGTTCTTGAATACAGTATTTCTTTTGTCACATAACCCATATGTTGATGATAAAGTTTGTTGTATGAGCTTGTGGCATACTGATCCGACAGGTGGCAGGTATACA
>NW_021219129.1:0-1009 GCF_002162155.2 Triticum dicoccoides
GGCGACGGCGGGCGGCGTCGAGGGCGAGGGCGACGGCGGGTGGCGTCGAGGGCGAGGGCGACGGCGGGCGGCGTCGAGGGCGAGGGCGACGGCGGCAGGCCTTCGGCGCGGTAGAGAAGACGAGAAATGCCCGCGACGGGTCGGGCCCCTGTATTTCTAGCACCCCCCTTTAGTCGCGGTTGGGGAGGCGACCCGCGACTAAAGGGTAACCTTTAGTCGCGGTTGGGGAGGCGACCCGCGACTAAAGGGTAACCTTTAGTCGCGGTTGGGGAGGCGACCCGCGACTAAAGGCCTTTTTTGGCGGGTTTTTCGTTCCCGCGCGCAACGACCTTTAGTCGCGGTTGGGCAGGCCAACCGCGACTAAAGGTATTCTTAAAATACTTTTTCTTTTTCAAAATGTTAAAAATACAAATAATATATCGAAAAATTCAGAAAAATAAAACTAATTCAATTCAATATGTTAAAAACACAAATATTATATCAAAAAATTCAGAAAAATAAAACTAATTCAATTCAAAATTCTAAAAATACAAATAATATATCAAAAAATTAAGAAAAATAAAACTAATTCAATTCAAAATGTTAAAAATACAAATAATATATCAAAAAATTCAGAAAAATAAAACTAATTCAATTCAATATGTTAAAAACACAAATAATATATCAAAAAATTTAGAAAAATAAAACTAATTCAATTCAATATGTTAAAAACACAAATAATATATCAAAAAATTAAGAAAAATAAAACTAATTCAATTCAAAATGTTAAAAATACAAATAATATATCAAAAAATTCAGAAAAATAAAACTAATTCAATTCAAAATTTTATACGCCTAGGCAGGAGTATGACTAAATCACTCCAAATTTCATGTATCATCAGTGGTATCTCGAATCATTCGAAAATGGACACCAAACACATCACGGGTAATATAATTCACATGATCCATTCAACAAAGTTTGGTACAATAAATTATTACACATCATTTCTTCCCTTGTGTCCCTGCTTGC
>NW_021219130.1:0-1272 GCF_002162155.2 Triticum dicoccoides
AAAGGTCGAGCATGAGTCGTATAGAAGATACGATCAACATGAAGATGTTCACCGATGATGACTAGTCCGTCTCACGTGATGATCGGACACGGCCTAGTTTGACTCGGATCATGTAATCACTTAGATGACTAGAGGGATGTCTATCTGAGTGGGAGTTCATAAGATGAACTTAATTATCCTGAACATAGTCAAAAGACCTTTTGCAAATTATGTCGTAGCTCGCGCTATAGTTCTACTGTTTTAGATATGTTCCTAGAGAAAATATAGTTGAAAGTTGAAAATAGCAATTATGCGATCAGTAGAAAGCTTATGTCCTTAATGCACCGCTTAGTGTGCTGAACCCCAAACGTCGTTTGTGGATGTTTCGAACATCGAACATACACGTTTTGATAACTACGTGATAGTTCAGTTAAATGGTTTAAGTAGAGCCACCAAAGACGTTTTCGAAACGTCACGGAACATATGAGATGTTTCGAGGGCTGAAATTAGGATTTCAGGCTCGTGCCCACGTCAAGAGGTATAAGACCTCCGACGATTTTCTTAGCCTGCAAACTAAGGAGAGAAGCGCAATTGTTGAGCTTGTGCTCAGATTGTCTGAGTGCAACAATCACTTGAATCGAGTGGGAGTTGATCTTCCAGATGAAATAGTGATAGTTTCTCCGAAGTCATTACCACCAAGCTGCTAGAGCTCTGTGCTGAACTATAACATATCAGGGATAGATATGATGATCCTTGAAATATTCGCGTTGTTTGACACCGCGAAAGTAGAAATCAAGAAGGAGCATCAATTGTTGATGGTTGATGAAACCACTAGTTTCAAGAAGGGCAAGGGAAAGAAGGGATACTTCATGAAACGGCAAATCAGCTGCTGCACCAATGAAGAAACCCGAGGCTGAACCCAAACCCGAGACTAAGTGCTTCTGTAATAAGGGGAACAACCACTGGAGCAGGATTACCCTAGATACTTGGTAGATGAGAAGGCTGGCAAGGTCGATAGAAGTATATTGGATATACATTATGTTAATGTGTACTTTCCTAGTACTCCTAGTAGCACCAGGGTATTGGATACCGGTTCGGTTGCTAAGTGTTAGTAACTCGAAATAAAAGCTACGGAATAAACGGAGACTAGCTAAAGGTGAGCTGACGATATATGTTGGAAGTGTTTCCAAGGTTGATATGATCAAGCATCGCATGCTCCCTCTACCACCGAGATTGGTGTTTGCGTTGAGCATAGACATGATTGGATTATGTCTATCGCAATACGGTTATTCA
>NW_021219131.1:0-1158 GCF_002162155.2 Triticum dicoccoides
CGAATATGCACACGACAGTAACACTCACTTACCGTTGTAAGGAAAGAGTATGGTATCTTTGTTTTGATTTTTGATCAACGATCGTAGCAAGTTGTCCTCGGCCTCTTCGACGTCCTTTTCAACCAGAAATTCATCTATGATATTTGTGTTAATGAACCCAATATCATAAATTTCTTGTTTTTTGCACTCGACGATCTTCAATCTGCATAATATATTGAGGATAATTAATTATAAATACATGAAATGAAAGAGCCGAGCTATATATAGAGACTTAATGACAGAAATAGTACTTACAGACAGTAGAAAAAGACCATTAGTTTATCGAGGGCCTTTTGATTGAAGAACGCGAAGAACTCATCAAACGGAACAGTCAACAGATCACTTGCAACGAAGTCGTGCTCCTCTTTAATATTCAGATACAAAGCATTCGTCCCCCAGACTCTCTGCAGGTTTTCATGTACCAATTATGGAATCTTCGCATCATTGTTGTCAGAGATTTTTCATCTTTGACGAGAGGCTTCCCGTACTCGTATCTGTGTTCGTCCACCTCCAAGAAATCAGGAAGTTGATCGTCAGGCATGTAATCTGCAAGGTTGCCATAACCGGCCACCGTCCCCGGAGCATTAGACACATTGAGCGTTGGGCACGATTGCTGTGCTTGTTCGCCGAGCTGGGCAATTTTTTCCCCTTTGCTCGTTCGTTTAACCTTTTATCACTGACAGTAGTTCCCGGCCGCTGGGCTTGGAGATATGTCTGTTCAGTAATGCGCTGATAGTTGGTTCTCGGCGGAGACTTTGGTGGTTTCCTCAGGGCATCAATAGTGCGCTTTGCTTTCACCGGATCTAACTTCTCCTCCGGAGGTGGATGTCTCTTTGCTTTCACCCCTTCAAAGAACTCCTTCACGTGGGTCCGCACAATCGTGTCGTTTTCCTCCTCGGTCCTCTCACACAGTAACTTCTCTAGAGGCTTGAGAGGTGGACCATATCTGTATTGTCTCCCGCCTCTGGTTGTGCTGCTAGACGCCGGAGCAGACGGAGCGGCTGCGGCGTCTGTCTTCTTTCGTGCTTGCTTACGAGGCGGAGGAGAAGGAGTATGACGCGCCGAAGCAGCCGGGGCGTCGGTGGGTCTCTTCCGCCCTTGCTGGAGAGGCGGGGAAGG
>NW_021219132.1:0-945 GCF_002162155.2 Triticum dicoccoides
AATATCATGACGCACGTCCTAGTTCATCTAGTCGACGAGATTGTCATCCTGGGGCCCGTATTTCTACACAATATGTTCCCCTTTGAGAGGTTCATGGGAGTCCTAAAGAAATATGTCCGTAACCGCGCTAGGCCAGAAGGAAGCATCTCCATGGGCCATCAAACAGAGGATGTTATCGGGTTTTGTGTTGACTTCATTCCTGGCCTTAACAAGATAGGTCTCCCTAAATCGCGGTATGAGGGGACACTGACTGGAAAAGGCACTCTTGGAAGAGACTCAATAATATGCAGGGACGGATATTCTTGGTCTCAAGCACACTACACAGTTCTACAGAACTCTACCTTGGTGACCCTGTATGTCGATGAACACAAGAACAGTCTGCGCTCCAAACACCCGGAGCAGTGCGACGACTGGATTACATGTGAACACATCACGACTTTCAGCAGTTGGTTGGAAACACGTCTCAGAGGTGACAACACTGTTTGTGATGAGTTGTACTTGTTGTCCAGGGCACCATCTTTGACTGTATTGACTTACAAAGGATACGAGATAAATGGGAATACATTTTACACGATCGCCCAAGATCAAAAGAGCACCAACCAAAACAGCGGTGTCCGCTTTGATGCAGCAACCGAGAGCGGAAAGGACACATATTATGGTTACATAGTGGACATATGGGAACTTGACTACGGACCTGATTTTAAGGTCCCTTTGTTTAAGTGCAAATGGGTCAATCTGTTAGGCGGCGGGGTACAGGTAGACCCACAGTACGGAATGACAACAGTGGATCTGAAAAATCTTGGGTACACTGACGAACTGTTCGTCCTAGCCAATGATGTGGCACAGGTTATCTATGTGAAGGACATGTCTACCAAACCGAGAAAAAGAAAAGATAAGGAAGCGAATACATCATACGATGAGCCAAAGCGCCACATAGTTCTTTCA
>NW_021219133.1:0-927 GCF_002162155.2 Triticum dicoccoides
AGGTAATCCATGAATATATAGTTCATCAGGCGAGAGAAGGTGGCTGGAGCATTGGTTAAGCCGAAAGACATGACGGTGTACTCGTATGAACCATAACGAGTCACAAAGGCGGTCTTGGGGATATCTTCCTCACGAACACGGATCTGGTGGTAACCCAACCTCAAGTCGAGTTTAGAGAACACTGATGATCCAGCCAATTGATCATACAGATCATTGATCCGAGGAAGAGGATACTTATTCTGAATGGTAGCTTGGTTTATAGGACGGTAGTCTTGGACCAATCGGTTTGTCCCATCTTTCTTCTTGACAAAGAGAGAAGGTGCTCCCCAAGGAGAGCAACTTGGGCGAATGAAACCACTTTGAAGAGATTTATCGATTTCCTCCTTAAGCTCAAGGAGTTCATGCGGCGGCATCTTGTAGGGTCGCTTGGCTATAGGAGTAGTGTCTGGTTTCAAGTCGATGACGAATTCAACAGCTCTAGCGGGGGGAATCCCTGGGAGTTCTTCTGGAAAGACGTCGAGGAAGTCACGCACGACGGGGATGTTTTCAATGCCCTCGAGTGGTGCGGCGTTCAATGCATTCAATGCATAGAGCCTTACTTCGGCATTCTTAACCAGATGGGCATTGTAGCTTATTATCTCATCAGAAGGGTGTAGCAGATGGACGGTCTTGGTGGCGCAAACGATAGAAGCAGTATGCGCCTTTAACCAATTCATTCCCAGAATGAGGTCAATGCTACAGGACTTCAGTACGATGGGAGAGACAAGGAATTCCAGTCCTTCGATTTCTACAGGGACGTCGTTGCAAATCATGGAGGTTCGACATTGGCCCGCAGGAGTGTGTACTAATAGTGAAGCATTCATGTCCTCACATTTAATGTCGTGCAAGCATGCAAAATCTTCTGACATGAATGAATGCGATGCACCT
>NW_021219134.1:0-2692 GCF_002162155.2 Triticum dicoccoides
TGGAAAAACTATTACATTTTTGTGAATTTTGAAAACCATTTATGGATTGATAAATAAAGTACAACTTTTCAAAATTATTCATGAATTTACAGGATTTTTCTAGTTTTTTAATGCTCACAACTTTTAGAAAATATTTGTGAAATTTGTAAAACATTCACGTTTTCAAAAAATAATTCATGCTTTTTTAAATTGTCCAAGAAAAGAAAAGATCAGAAAAACATAAAAGGAAAGCAAAAACAGAATATCGATGGAATACATTTTTTTCAAAAAACAGCATAAAAGCGAAAAAACTTACAAATAACAAAAAAAGAAAATTGTTAAAACAAAAAGAAAACATGATATTTTATTTGAGGATGGGAAAACGTGATAAAAACTGAGAGAAGGAAAATGTGATTTTAGTTTTTGAGGAATACAAAATATGACAAATAAAAGATGAATTTTTTTGGGAAATAAAAGAAATAAAATGGAAAATGGCTAAAGCACCTAACACTGAGCCGATTATGACGAGGGAATGCCCACCATGGAGGCCCACAATGACATATAGCCCATCTAAGGGCCCAGGCCCATGAAGATTACAAACCACAAGATGGTCCGACAGGGAGTCACCATTGGCATTGAAGAACATGAACTTGTCATTCAAAATCATCATTCTAGACATTGACATGTGACACTTTTTTTGTTCGAAAACAACATTTCCATTTCCCGTCTCGTAGCCCTGACCTTCCCCTTCACCATTGTTACCACCGGTCAAATATGAGTCCAACTCAGGATTGATACCCCTTAGGGTGTGTAGATGTGTCTGGTAGAAGAGTTTAGGGCTCAATTCGGCCCGTTTTGAAGTTAGATGATCAAAACTACACTAGCTCAAGAAGCTGAGGGACAAAATATGTACTTATCTCTTTTTTGTATCACCATTGAAACCACGTTTAAACTCAAAAGCCATTGCATCTTAATCTAATGGCCTGAAAAATTGACTTACCCAAAATAAGTTTTCAAGCAACATATGTATAACATTTGAGAGTGTAAAAAGCAAGACGTCTTCAGTGCAACGGTAGAGATTCCAAATCAACTTTCAGAATTGTTTGTTTTGAGAAATCACATGCAGCATGTGGGTTAGCTATCTGAACTATGCTTGGGTAGCTCTTGGTAATGTCAATCCTCCTCGTTGTTCAAAGAAAATCGTAGTGCTTCACAGGAGACATTTGATTTCTATGGAGAAAGGGAGGAAACAAATGAATTTCACATGAAACTTGTTTTATTCGGTAGACACAACACACCGTGGTTACATATATTGGCTGATTTTGTAATTGTACTTTTGGCTCTTTGAGATATTGACATATTGTAGGTGATGCTTATATCACCATACACGCATGCATGCACCCATAGAGCATTCGCCTCCTTGTCGAGGTCGTGGTGACCTCCTGATATTTTTTTAAACATGTGAGAATTTTTTCTCTTAAAAAGGTTAATTTCTAGAATAAGGAAAAGAAAACTTGAAATAGAAAGATTTTCTTAAATTCACAAACACTTTTTGAAAACATGACCATTTTTAAGGCGGAGAAACGAACATTTTTTGAATTTGTGAACAATTTTTTAAAATGGAAACTTGTTGTGAACATTCAAATCAATTTTCAAAAAGGTCTTTTTAATCACGAACATCATTTCGATAAAATGAATATTTTTCGAATTTCTATTTATTTTTGAAATGAAATTTATTTTAGAAATCTAGAAAAAATACAATTTTTTTTGGAAATGCGAACATTTGTTTAATTTCAAACAAATTTAGAAAGAAAATAAAAATTTCAATTTCCAAATGTTTTTGGAAGTGGGAACAAATTTTGAAATTCTAAGACTTAACAAAAAATAGTACAAAAAACTAAATTTTGGAAAATTTATTAAATTACTTTACGGGAAAAGGAAAAATTAATTGGAGGGGAAAAAATAGAAACGGGCCGGCCCGGTGACCGATGGGAAGCTCCAACTATATGCCTCGCTGAGTGACAAATAAGGTTTCCCAGCTGCATGCGCACAATATATATGTGTGGCTTTTCTGGGCCTTAGTGTATGCGGCCCACGTATGAAATTCCGGACAAAACTTTTTATTTTTTAGCAGATGGACCACGAAAATTTAGTACCACCTCGGATGTAAGAAAAATATTTTCGGTGGTGAACGGATGAAAAAATTGAAGAAACGCGCATATATATATATATATATATATATATATATATATATATATATATATATATATATATACACACATATATATACAGAGAGAGAGAGAGAGACTTTATTAGTAGGTATAGATATAGAGGTATAGATATAGATTTTCTGTCCGGCTAGTGTTTATGCTGTTGGTCTTGAAGATGGCGTGAGTAGGTCAAAAGTTGAATAAGGGTAGTCCACACTTTGTTTCACTTATTATGTCGGCATGTTGACTATATAAAGTTAGGATAAGGAAAGTGACATCTACCACTGAAACAAATATCGCCACGGGGGGGTGTTCCAGAGCAATACACATAATGGCACCACTTTATAGATCAATGCATATACCCACCAATATCATATCATATTTTCTAATAATAGGTGAATACCTGATTAAGGTTGATGTATGTACATGACATGGTTACAGGTACAAGTTTGATGACTTCTTTGTTTCATCGATCCATGTTTTGATCGTTTCAGATTTTTTTT
>NW_021219135.1:0-1277 GCF_002162155.2 Triticum dicoccoides
TGAAGAAATACTGAAATAAATGTCAGAACAAAGAATAAAGGGACTAGAGGAAAAAAATGAAGAATGAAGAATGAAAGGAGAAAAATGACAAGAAAAAGAAAGGAGTAAATGAAAAGTTCTTAATAAACAGAATGAGAAAAATGAGAAGGACTAAACAAAGAAAGGGAGAACAGCCCCAAGACTAACGAAAGTGAATGAAATAAAAAAGAGTGAATGATTGCTCAAAAGGACTCTGATGAAACAGCGACTGGGGACTAAGAATATACTTTTCTTCGGTGACTAACATGGTAAAAAGAGACACTGAAAAAACTGAGAAGAGAGACATTGATTATTCAGAATAACACCGAAGAAGAAAGAAAGATAAATGAATACTAACAATGTAATTTTTCATCAATGAATATGAAGACTGATTGAAGAATGAATTAACACACAAGCAAATGAGCAACTATATATAAACATGACTCAAGAGATTCTTAGTGTGAAATTGGGTAGTAGGAAGGGCAAGGAAGGTTGGCATATAATGGACAGAAAACTGAAGAAACAAATGGACATGCATTTTCAATGCTAAGTGTGCTTCTGAATCTAAATACTAAAGGCTAGTTTCAGATGTGGATAAATGATAATGAAGAACTAAATAACAGGAAATGAATAAATTAAGTTGATGATAAACAAAGTTGCAGGGAAACTACATATGGCTGCATGATCGATTGTTGGCAGAACGCCAACACACTACAAAACGCAATCCACCACAAATTCTTCAGAACTAAACGAGCAAATTCCCTCTAATCTCCCCTCTGATCTATGGCATAAGTGTAGATATCCCACATCAAATCTTCCTTCTTACAAACAACCAAACAAATGAAGGGTAAATAGACTGAACCGCCAAATACTAAGAATGGCACTCACAAATGATGATCCAGCCTAAAAAATCAGCATTGGCGAACAAACACGACATCAAAGCAACAAACTAATATCTTCAATGTGGTTATGAAAATAATTAATTAGTTTTGGAGCATTCATCTGTTAGAAAACGTGAGGAAGAGAGAATGACCGAACAGTTTTTTGTATTGAGGAGGAGAGAGAGATATACAAGGTTACATGGGCCTGGGCCTCACTCTAGACTATGGGCCTGGGCCTGTACAAGACAAACACAACATACTTCACTCTAGACTATGGGCCTGGGCCTGTACAAGACAAACACAACATACTTCACTCTAGACTATGGGCCTGGGCCTGTACAAGACAAACACAACATATATACTTAACACCCCCCCCCC
>NW_021219136.1:0-848 GCF_002162155.2 Triticum dicoccoides
CGATTTGGTAAAGGTATCGATGAGAGGCCATGTAGGAGTACATGGTGGGTTGTTTCATTGAAGCCGACCTTAAGCACTGAGATCTGTATGTGTGATTTAAGAATCAGCTACTACCATGCATTGGGCCCGAAACCAATGGACCCTCTCGGCTTCTTATTCACCCTAGTTCTCCGTCCAGGAGTTGCAAGTAGTTTCTGGTGTTTGTAGCCTACTGGAGGCCGTGGACAGCGCTGACCGTAGGGGTGGGCTGTGATGCGGTAGGTACGTGGCCGGGTGTACCGAATACCCATTAGGTATCTCGGGAACCCTGTTCACATCGTTCGGGGCCGTATGGGAAACCTCGGCCGGACTCCCTGCGGATGGAACCTGGATAGGCGATAAACCTGGACTGGAGGCTTAGGTGATTAGGTAGGTCGTGGCCGACACCCACATTGGGATTCCGCTTGAAGGTTGCCGAGTACATGTCGTGTAAACGACAGTAAGTGGTGAGAGCGTGTATGAAGAAGTACACCCCTGCAGGGTTATCATGATCTATTCGAATAGCCGCGTCCGCGGTAAAGGACTACTTGGTTGCCTATACAGTTCATAGACAAGTAAATGGAAACTACTAAAAGCCTCAAGATAAGTGTGAGTGCCGAGGATGGCTCTTCCGTAGGAAGACGGAGGTGGATCCTCGGTAGTGTATTGAATTGGTGAGTAGTGGACTCGTGTGCGCAAAACCATTTCGAGTTGGAGTCTCGTAGGTTAGCCTAGCCAAGAGTCAAAGCTGGCTTGCTGCAACAACTCCACCAACCCTTCTTGATAATGTGCATGTATGTAGGATCTGATGTAAGTCTTGCTGAGTACCT
>NW_021219137.1:0-1755 GCF_002162155.2 Triticum dicoccoides
GGTTAATAGGTTAGTCCCAAAAAAATAATATAAAAGTGGAAAATAAAGCCCAATATAGTCCAAAACAGTAGATAAAGTAGCATGTAGCAATCAAAAATTATATATACATTGGAGACGTATCACATATCTCCAACACACCATCTACCAGCGTTGTAGTACACGACTCTCGTCCATGCCGGCGACCTGCGAGCAGAGGTGGCTGATTTGGCCTGATGGGACGAGGTAAGTGCATTTACTCTTTTTGTACCTTTTTCCATCATGTTTTTTCAAATAATTTATGCATTGGCGCCTTTTCATACTGCAGGGGTTGGGACCACCCTCAGGATGTCCGCGGGCCCAACCAAGTCCTTGGTGTGATTTGCCAGCAAAACTTCCCGGGATGGGTCACGTTGCCTGGTGAGGGTCAGCTTGCAGAGCTAGGATTGACCTGGGAGCACTACTTGGCTGCCCCGGCCCCGCCGCAGGAGATCATCGACGGTGTCTTGTGCCACACGAGGGCCAACATGGTGATCAAAACATTTTTGGTAATTTTGTTGGAAATATGCCCTAGAGGAAATAATAAAAGGATTATTATTATATTTCCTTGTTCATGATAATTGTCTTTTATTCATGCTATAATTGTATTATCCGAAAATAGTAATACACGTGTGAATACATAGACCACAATATGTCCCTAGTGAGCCTCTAGTTGACTAGCTCGTTGATCAACAGATAGTCATGGTTTCCTGACTATGGACATTTGATGTCATTGATAACGGGATCACATCATTAGGAGAATGCTGTGATGGACAAGACCCAATCCAAGCATAGCACAATATCGTGTAGTTCGTTTGCTAGAGCTTTTCCAATGTCAATTATCCTTTCCTTAGACCATGAGATCGTGTAACTCCCGGATACTGTAGGAGTGCTTTGGGTGTACCAAACATCACAACGTAACTGGGTGACTATAAAGGTGCACTACAGGTATCTTCGAAAGTGTCTGTTGGGTTGACACGGATCGAGACTGGGATTTGTCACTCCGTATGACGGAGAGGTATCTCTGGGCCCACTCGGTAATGCATCATCATAATGAGCTCAAAGTGACCAAGTGTCTGGTCACGGGATCATGCATTACAGTACGAGTAAAGTGTCTTGCCGGTAACGAGATTGAACGAGGTATTGGGATACCGACGATCGAATCTCGGGCAAGTAAATGTACCGATTGACAAAGGGAATTGTATACGGGGTTGCTTGAATCCTCGACATCGTGGTTCATCCGATGAGATCATCGAGGAGCATGTGGGAGCCAACATGGGTATCCAGATCCCGTTGTTGGTTATTGACCGGAGAGCAGTCTCGGTCATGCAGCAAACTGAAAGTTGTTCGGAGTCCCGGATGAGACCCCGGACATCACGAGGAGTTCCGGAATGGTCCGGAGGTAAAGAATTATATATGGGAAGTCGAGTTTCGGCCACCGGGAAAGTTTCGGGGGTCACCAGTATTGTACCGGGACCACCGGAAGGGTCCCGGTGGTCCACTGGGTGGGGCCACCCATCCCGGAGGGCCCCATGGGCTGAAGTAGGAGGGGAACCAGCTCCTGGTGGGCTGGTGCGCCCCCACTGGGCCCCCCTCTGTGCCTAGGGTTGGGAACCCTAGGGGAGGGGGCGCCTCCACTTGCCTTGGGGGGCAAGTTTCCCCCCTTGGCCGCCGCCCCCCCTAGGAGATCCCATCTCCTAGGGCCGGCGCCCCCCTGGGGTCCCTATATAAAGAGGGGGG
>NW_021219138.1:0-36531 GCF_002162155.2 Triticum dicoccoides
TACACAACATTTACCATACGTGCATGCTACGGGGCTTGCAAACTTCAACACAAGTATTCCTCGAATTCACAACTACCCAACTAGCACAACTTTGATATCACTATCTCCATATCTCAAAACAATCATCAAGTATCAAACTTCTCTTAGTATTCAATGCACTTTATATGAAAGTTTTTATTATATCCATCTTGGATGCCCATCATATTAGGACTAGTTTCATAACCAAAGCAAATTACCATGCTGTTATAAAGACTCTCAAAATATAAGTGAAGCATGAGATTTCATCTATTTTTACAAAATAAAACCACCACCGTGCTCTAAAAATATATAAGTGAAGCACTAGAGCAAATGACAAACTACTCCGAAAGATATAAGTGAAAATCAATGAGTAGTCGAATAATTATGCAACTATATGAAGACTCTCTAACATTAAAGAATTTCAGATCTGGGTATTTTATTCAAACAGCAAGCAAAGCAAAAGAAAATGACATTCTAAGAATAGCAAACATCATGTGAAGAAGCAAAAACTTAGGATCAACCGAAACTAACCGATAGTTGTTGAAGAAGAAAGGTGGGATGCCAACCGGGGCATCCCCAAGCTTAGAAGCTTGAGACTTATTGAAATATTATCTTGGGATGCCTTGGGCATCCCCAAGCTTGAGATTTTGTGTCTCCTTAATTCCTCTCATATCACGGTCTCCCTAAATCTCAAAAGCTTCATCCACACAAAACTCAACAAGGACTCGTGAGATAAGTTAGTATGAACCATTGCCAAAACCTTATCATACTCTACTATAGCAAATCACTAAAATTATTATTCAAAATTGCATACTAAATGCCTCTGCATATTTAATAGCCCTGTCCTAAAATAGAATCATTAAAGAAGCAAACATATGCAAACAATGCAAACATAACAGCAATCTGCCTAAACAGGATAGTCTGTAAAGAGTGCAGCAAGATCCAAACTTCCCTAACTCAAAAAATTATGAAAGAAAATTCCCAATGTAGTAAATTTATCATATCTTAATATGAAAAAGGTTTCAACATTTTATCACATTCTGACTTTTCTAGGGAATTATTGCAACAGCAGTAAACTTTCTGTTTTCAAACAGCAACATGAAGACTTGTAACATAGGCATAGTAAAGACTATCAATGCCACTTTTATTGAAATAAAAGATGCAAAACATTGTTCTAAATAACAGCAAGCAAATCCTAACAAAATAAATTGACGCTGCAAGCAAAACACATATCATGTGGTGAATAAAAATATAGCTCCAAGTAAAGTCACCGATGGAAGTAGACGAAAGAGGGGATGCCTTCCGGGGCATCCCCGAGCTTAGGCTCTTGGTTATCCTTGAATATTACCTTGGGGTGCCTCGGGAATCCCCAAGCTTAGACTCTTGCCACTCCTTATTCCATAGTCCATCGAATCTTTACCCAAAACTTGAAAACTTCACAACACAAAACTTAACAGAAAACTCGTAAACTCCGTTAGTATAATAAAGCAAATCACCATCATAAGATACTGTAATGAACTCATTCTAAATTCATATTGGTGTAATATCTACTGTATTCCAACTTCTCTATGGTTCATACCCTCCGATACTACTCATAGATTCATCAAAATAAGCAAACAACACGATGAAAACAGAATCTGTCAAAAACAGAACAGTCTGTAGTAATCTGGATCAAACGTATACTTTTGGAACTCATAAAATTCTCAAATAAATTGGTGGACCTGAGGAATTTATCTATTAATCATCTTCAAAAAGAATTAACTAAATATCACTTTCCAAATAAAAATGGCAGCAAATCTCGTGAGCGCTAAAGTTTCTGTTTTTTACAGCATGATCAACAAGACTTTCCCCAAGTCTTCCCAACGGTTCTACTTGGCACAAACACTAAATTAAACATAAAAACTCAATAGTAACAGAGGCTAGATAAATTATTTATTTCTAAACAGGAACAAAAATCAATGAACCAAAATAAAGTTGGTTTGCCTCCCAACAAGCGCTATCGTTTAACGCCCCTAGCTAGGCATGATGATTTCAATGATGCTCATATAAAAGATAAGAATTGTAACATAAAGAGGGCATCATGAAGAATATGACTAGCACATTTAAGCCTAACTCACTTCCTATGCATAGGGATTTTGTGAGAAAACAACTTGTGGGAACAAGAATCAACTTGCATAGGAAGGTAAAACAAGGATAACTTTAAAACTTTAAGCACATAGAGAGGAAACTTCATATTATTGCAATTCCTACAAGCATATATTCCACCCTCATAATAATTTTCAGTAGCATCATGAATGAATTCAACAATATAACCAGGACCTAAAGCATTATTTTCATGATCTACAAGCATAGAAAATTTACTACTCTCCACATAAGCAAATTTCTTCTCATGAATAATAGTGGGAGCAAACTCAACAAAATAACTATCATGTGAGGCATAATCCAATTGAAAACTAAAATCATGATGACAAGTTTCATGGATATCATTATTCTTTATAGCATACAAGTCATCACAATAATCATCATAGATAGCAACTTTGTTCTCATAATCAATTGGAACCTCTTCCAGAATAGTGAATTCATCACAAAATAAAAGTCATGACCTCTCCAAATCTACTTTCATCAATATAATCATCATAAATAGGAGGCATGCTTTCATCATAATAAATTTGCTCATCAAAACTTGGGGGACAAAAAATATCATCTTCATCACACATAGCTTCCCCAAGCTTGTGGCTTTGCATATCATTAGCATCATGGATATTCAAGGAATTCATACTAACAACATTGCAAGCATGCTCATCATTCAAATATTTAGTGCCAAACATTTTAATGCATTCTTCTTATAACACTTTGGCACAATTATCAGACTCCTTATTTTCATGAAAGATATTAAAAATATGAAGCATATGAGGTACCCTTAACTCCATTTTTTGTAATTTTCTTTTATAAACTAAACTAGTGATAAAACAAGAAACAAAAAGATTCGATTGCAAGATCTAAAGATATACCTTCAAGCACTCACCTCCCTGGCAACGGCGCCAGAAAAGAGCTTTACGTCTACTACACAACCTTCTTCGTGTAGACGTTGTTGGGCCTCCAAGTGCAGAGGTTTGTAGGACAGTAGCAAATTTCCCTCAAGTGGATGACCTAAGGTTTATCAATCCGTAGGAGGCGTAGGATGAAGATGGTCTCTCTCAAGCAACCCTACAACCAAATAACAAAGAGTCTCTTGTGTCCCCAACACACCCTACAATGGTAAATTGTATAGGTGCACTAGTTCGGCGAAGAGATGGTGATACAAGTGCAATATGGATAGTAGATAATAGTTTTTGTACTCTGAAAATATAAAAATAGTAAGGTAACTAATGATAAAAGTGAGTACAAACGGTATTGCAATGTGTCGAAACAAGGCCTAGGGTTCATACTTTCACTAGTGCAAGTCCTCTCAACAATAATAACATAATTGGATCACATAACTATCCCTCAACATGCAACAAAGAGTCACTCCAAAGTCACTAATAGCGGAGAACGAACGAAGAGATTATGGTAGGGTACGAAACCACCTCAAAGTTATTCTTTCTAATCAATTCGTTGGGCTATTCCTATAAGTGTCACAAACAGCCCTAGAGTTCGTACTAGAATAACACCTTAAGACACAAATCAACCAAAACCCTAATGTCACCTAGATACTCCAATGTCTCCTCAAGATCGTACCACCTCAAGAACATGAGAGAGAGAGAGATCAAACACATAGCTACTGGTACATACCCTCAGCCCCGAGGGAGAACTACTCCCTCCTTGTCATGGAGAGCACCGGGATGATGAAGATGGCCACAGGAGAGGGATTCCCCCTCCGGCAGGGTGCCAGAACGGGTCTAGATTGGCTTTCGGTGGCTACGAAGGCTTCTGGCGGCGGAACTCCCGATCTATTGTGTTCCCCGATAGTTTTAGGGTATACGGATATATATAGGCGGAAGAAATACATCAGGGGAGCCACAAGGGGCCCACAAGGGTGGAGGGCGCACCTAGGGGGGTGGGCGCGCCACCGTGCCTCGTGCCTTCATCGTTGCTTCCCTTACGTACACTCCAAGTCTTCTGGGTTGCTTCCGTTCCAAAAATAAGTTCCATGAAGTTTCAGGTCAATTGGACTCCGTTTGATTTTCCTTTTCTGTGATACTCTAAAACAAGGGGAAAACAGAAACTGGCACTGGGCTCTAGGTTAATAGGTTAGTCCCAAAAATCATATAAAATATCATATAAATGATATAAAACATCCAAGGTTGATAATATAATAGCATGGAACAATCAAAAATTATAGATACGTTGGAGACGTATCAATGACCCGGACAGGGAGATGCTTGATATCATCCACGATGGAGGCGAAGGAGGAGGATGTCCCTATGAGGACGGGCAGGTGGAAGACTTGGATCCCACCTAGTCCAGCAACAACTAATAGCGGCAGTCCTACACTCAGACGACTACGCAACAGTCCTACAACCAGACTAGGCTGGGCACACAACAATTACATCATTGGGCCACTGGACAATAGTAGTCGGAGAGGGAGGAGGATAAGGAGGAGGAGGGGGAGGACAACGAGGATGATGATCCAGATGATACACCCGGTGATCTGAAGAAGAAGGGTAGAGGATAAAGCTTCAACATGCAGGAGGACTAGTTGTTGTGCGATGCATGGTTGGCCACTAGCCTCGATCCTCTTCATGGCACGAAGAAAAAGGGCATAACCTTTTGGAAGAACATTCACATATGATTCCATGAACACAATCATTTCGTGCCCTACCTGACGCGATCATCTGCAACCGTGAATGGAAGTCTCTCAACCATCGATGGCCATCCAAGAGGTCGTGTCCAAGTATTGCGGGTACTTGAAGCATCTCACCACACAGTGGCCTAGCGGTGCACAAATCACCGAGCAAGTAAATTGATCGCTAGTCGGACGCCTGGACATGCATTGTTTTGTTGCTCACTAACCGGATATGCTTAGTTTTGTTGATCACTAGACGGATATGCATTGTTTTGTAGCCTTCTAGTGCTTGTTTTGGTGTAAAAGAAGTTGGTGAAGAAAAACTTCATCGCCATGCTTTGTTGGTTGAAGTTGAATGGGAAACCAAAGTGGAACATTTTCATAGCCAAGACCGCCGCCCAAGCCAACAAGGAAGAAACCGGTGACCCTACTGACCCAACCCAAGAACCGCTGAAGAAAGTTAGAAGGTTTTTACGGGGGGAGAAATGGGAGCAGGAGAGGGCAAAGCGAGATGGCGCGATAATCAAGCTGGCGGAGAGGTTCGAGGACATCTTGTCGAAGAAGGAAGAGAGATGCGTGAAGCGCTCGAACCTCAAGGAGGAGAAAAAGGCGAAGATGTTTAAATTGTTCTTTTTCGCGAATACGCAAAGCTTCCGTATCATTTCATTGATAGGAGAAAGGGAAGAATTATAAGAGAGGATACAACACATGACATAGATGCAAGAGGGCATGAACATGGTGCCCGGAGCAAAGAAGACATGGGATGCTCGGCCCAAAACAAGAAATAACACAGCTAAACCCCCCTAATCCGGCCTCTAGCCATAGAAGGCGAGGAGACGAGACACAGGAACTCAGACCGCGTCGCGACCTCACGAGAGTGTCCACCCCGCATCCACTGCTCCAGACTTGATCGGATCAACGTACCCCCACCAATAGCGTCGGGAGATCAGGAAGTGGGTAGCAGGACCCGGCCTAGTCGGAGCCAGAAGACATGGGAGAAGCACCATGGGAGTCATACATAGCACCCTAAAAACCACGCCTTGAGCGGCAGCCCGAACCAACATGACGTCCAACATCTCCAAAAACAAACACCGAGAACACCGTGAGCCAACAAGACAGCACCTTCAAGAAGGAGGATGACGTTGTGGCACCGCCACCGTCCGATTCGAGGAATCGGACCTAGGGTTTCCCCTGGAACTCGAAGAGGGGCATAGAAAGGGGGCCATAGCAGCGCCTCTAAGGAGGGAACGACACTCGCAAGCATCACCGCTGCCAGCATCGGCAAGCCAAGCGGGGATTTCGCCCCGGCCCGAAGCTGAGCAATCCCATAGCCGCTGGATCATGATAAGGAGGCGTGGAAACCAAAGGTTGGCCGAAATTGACACCACAAGAAGAGGAGCCAAGCACGGTGCAGCACGAAGGCACCGGCGTCGCCGGACACGCGAGCCTTGGACATGGCGTAGGGACAAGGAAGTAAGTGACCAGGGTTGGGGTTGGGGAGGTGGCGAAGCATAGGAGGCCAACACGGGGCAAAGCGATGATGCCAACGATGCCGACAAGCCCGAAACTGGAGAGACGCAGATCCGGACCATCGTAGCCGCGCCCGTCAGGACACCGACAAACCGAAGAGGCTGGAAAACGCAGCCTCTCAAGCATCAGGGACCAGAGAAGCACCGGCAGAGGACACTGGCGAGCCGAGGGCACTGGAGAACGCGGTCCTGGGCTGCCGTGGCTAGAGCCGCTCCGGCAAAAGCCCACAGTGGGTCTCAAATGTGCGCCTTGCCGCCAGGCCGGCATGCTGCAGAAGCAGCTACCGCTGGGAAGCACCACCGAAACCAAACGAGGTTGTAGTCCCGTAGCCATGACCGAAGCTCGGAGAAGATAGTCGCACTGCGACGCCACCACAGGAGAGGTGGGAGGGGCCGAGTGATACGTCTCCATCGTATCTACTTTTCCAAACTCTTTTGCCCTTATTTTGGACTATAATTTGCATGATTTGAATGGAAGTAACCCGGACTGACACTGTTTTCAGTAGAATTTCCATGGTGTTATTTTTGTACAGAAATAAAATCTCAGAATGACCTGAAACTTCACGTAGATTATTTTTGGAATAAATAAAAATATTGGCTAAAGAATCAACCAGAGGGGACCCACACTACTCCAGGATGCTGCTAACGTGACACTACGATCAGAGACCCTTCGACGAAACTGTGTGCGATGCCATAATCACAAACGGTGGTGTAAAATAACTGACAAAAAAAGGTGCAAAACATTTGCGATGGAGGGTGCATCAAACATGGTTCAGATTTTAGTTGTGTGTGCGATGCAGGGCATACGGTCCAGCTCAATTAACTATTTGCGATGAGAAGGAACAAAAGAAATGGGCAGCCAAATGAAGGTGTGTGCGATATACAGCATACGGTTCACTCAAATGAACTGTTTGTGATTAGGCAACATTAAATAAACGGGCAACCAGATGAAGGTGTGTGCGATATACGACTTGCGGTTCACTCGGATGAACCGTTTGCGTTGAGACAAGAGAACAGAAACGGTTCAATATAACAAGATGTGTGTGATACGCGGCAAATAGGTATGTAATCAGAAATTTATGCGAAGACCGATAATAACATAGACGATTGCTTCTAATAAGACATATGTGATATGCTCGTCTACACAACATCTATTGGTCATTGGGGGACGGGCGGTCATCCGGATACGCCATAAGGATGCGAAGAGGCATCCTATCAGCAAGGAATAGATGTTCCACCGGTAGCTCATGTAAGAAAACTCTCAAGTTAAGTGTGATCAGGCTGGAGTAGTCATCAGATGGGTGACTGGATGGGAAGTTCATCCCATGAGTTAATTTAACCTCGAGCTCCCTTTTTTAACACATGTTAAAAAAGGTCTACCACATTACTTTTTGACAATGTGTGATATGTGGCATACAGTTGATCCATCCGACCTATTTGTAATGGAATAGGTCATGTGTGTTGTGGGTAAAAGTTTGCTAGTATTCAACCATTTGGGATTGATGAATTCATCACCTACGGGCTCCCTAGTGTGGTCCGTGTTCATCTGATCATCATCTACTTCTTGTGCTAGCTCGATGTTCCTTCTATGCTAAGTTTTCATTAATTGATGGTGTTTTATGAACACGCCACTGTTTCCCGCCATTTCCTCACCTGTTTCCCGCCACCCAGCGATATTGTGCATAGGCGGCGCATGACACATGGAGGCGACAAGCGCAGCCCGTAGCACATCCACCTTTTCCAAGCATGTGTGATGATACTTAACTACTAGGTACCATGCATAAATTTGAAAATGAACAATACTAAAACTAATAATCCCTCCTGGGGCCAGTATTCCGGCAGCCCCTCACCAGCAACTCCCTGGTACGCGGCGTCCTCCAGGTGCGGAGGCAGTACTGCGCCTCCTCCGCCTCGCAATGCTTGACGTACTGATCTGCCTCTTGCTGGCGGATGCACGCAGCCGATCTTGCCATTTCATTGGGCGCCCACCAGAGCTCCTCGTCGGTGGCACGCTGGAGCTTGTCGGCCCACCTCCATGCAGCAACGAGGCGCCCATCGCCTATGACCTTCCTCGCGAAGTTCTCATCTTCGTACACCTCCTCGGCACGACGACGCGCCCGTCCCCAAAGCTTCTCCGCCTCCTTTTTCCAGTCGGCGTCACGGGCGTCATAGGCCACCTGGTACCTAGCTTCCTCCTCCGCCATCTCCTTCTTGAACGCCACTTGCCTGGCTTTCTCAGCCGGCGGCAGCGACTCCCACAGATAAAGATTGTACTGGCCCCAAAACCAATCCAAAGTTGGGGGGGTCCAGCACAACCTCGTCAGGTGGCGCATAGGGGTCCTCGTCGCTGCTAATCAAGTGAGCGTCCTCGGGGGGCGGCGACTCCTCGTCAGCGCGTGGGCAGACCGGCGGTGCCATGGCAGAGATTTGAGAGAGGGAGAGAGAGAGGGAGGGAGGGAGGGAGGGAGAGGGCGAGCGAGGGGAGGATGTAGATGAGAATGCAAGCGGGACGACGTGAGCAAGGTAGTATTTATTGGCGGCCGGAATCTAGATCAACGGGGACAGTACACATGCCGGTCGCCGGAATTTACGAGTACCGTAGTTTGAATTACACACGATTCCCGCAGCAAAATCCGTGTGTGAACATAATAGCTGATGGTTTCCAATACGGAACCGTGTCTGATTAATGATCCTCGCCACTCACCTACCAAACCTAGAGCCGCGAGATAGAGTGTCAATCGTGTGGGGGCCGGTTGTCTTGCCAGATCTTCACATTTTGTTTTTTGAACACCAGATATTTACATCGTCTGATGATTTTTTAACTCGCACACAAGTACACAAAAATATGATTTTTCAAACCGTTATGGTTAGGTGTTGCATGTAGATGTAGTTCAAATTTGAATTACGGTCATTAAATGGTTAGAAAATGACTTGAATGTCTTTAAAAGGTCAAATGACCCCCGAAATTTTCCAAATTTTCACATGACAGTTGTATTAGTGCACGTAAAACGTAGAAAAAAATTTGAAGGCCGTAAGGGGAAGCTATCTCCCGTTCGTCATCAAACATGCATTGTTCCCTCTCGGAACCACGAACCTTCTAGTGAGTTGCTCCGATTTGTGAGGGGTGTGTGTCCAAACTTTCGTCAAACATGCCAATTTCTTTACCACATCATCTTGGTGGCATGACATTACATCAACCAGTGTTTCATTTTTTTCTGATCATTTTTTTATTTTTTGGAATTAAAATGCCATGTCACTCCATGCATATGTATGCATGTGTCCATGTCGTGAGACCAATATGTTAGAAAATTCCTTCAAATTTACTGCACATGTAATTAACTCGCACACAAGTACACAGATATGACTATTCAAACCGTTTTGGTTAGGTGTTGCATGTAGATGTAGTTCAAATTTGAATTACGGTCATTAAATGATTAGAAAATCACTTAAATGTCTTTAAAAGGTCAAATGACCCCTATAATTTTCCAAAATTTCACATTACAGTTGTAGTAGTGCACGTTAGACGTAAAAAAATTGAAGGCTGTAAGACGATGCTATCTCCCGTTCGTCATCAAACATGCATTGTTCCCTCTCGGAACCACAAGCCTTCTAGTGACTTGCTCCGGTTTGTGAGTGGTGTGTCCCCAAACTTTCGTCAAACTGGCCAATTTTTTTTACCACATCATCTTGGTGGCATGACATTAAATCAAGTAAGGTTTCAAGTTTTTCTGATCATTTTTTAATTTTTTGGAATTAAAATGCTATGGCACTCCATGCATGTGCCCATGCCCTGAGACCAATATGTTTGAAAATTCATTCTAATTTATTGCACTTGGAATTAACTCGCACACAAGTATACAAAAATATGATTTTTCAAACCGTTTTGGCTAGGCGTTGCATGTAGATGTAGTTCAAATTTGAATTACGGTCATTAAATGGTTAGAAAATCACTTAAATGTCTTTAAAAGGTCAAATGACCCCTGAAATTTTCCAAATTTTCACATGATAGTTGTATTAGTGTACGTTAAACATAGAAAAAAATTGAAGGCCGTAAGAGGAAGCTATCTCCCATTCATCATCAAACATGCATTGTTCCCTCTCGAAACCACGAACCTTCTAGTGAGTTGCTCCGGTTTGAGAGGGATGTGTGTCCAAATTTTCGTCAAACATGCCAATTTCTTTACCACATCATCTTGGTGGCATAACATTACATCAACCAAGGTTTCATGTTTTTTTGATCATTTTCTTATTTCTTGGAATTAAAATGCCATGTCACTCCATGCATACGGATGCATGTGTCCATGTCATGAGACCAATATGTTTTAAAATACCTTCTAATTTACTGCAAATGGAATTAACTCGCAGACAAGTACACACATATGATTTTTCAAACCATTTTGGTTAGGCCTTGCATGTAGATGTAGTACAAATTTGAATTACGGTCATTAAATGGTTAGAAAATCACTTAAATGTCTTTAAAAGGTCAAATGACCCCTAGAATTTTCCAAAATTTCACATTACAGTTGTAGTAGTGCATGTTAGACGTAAAAAAATTGAAGGCTGTAAGACGATGCTATCTCCCATTCATCATCAAACATGCATTGTTCCCTCTCGGAACCACGAGCCTTCTAGTGAGTTGCTCCGGTTTGTGAGTGGTGTGTGTCCAAACTTTCGTCAAACTGGCCAATTTTTTTTACCACATCATCTTGGTGGCATGACATTAAATCAATGAAGCTTTCATGTTTTTCTGATCATTTTTTAATTTTTTGGAATTAAAATGCCATGGCACTCTATGAATGTGCCCATGCCTTGAGACCAATATGTTTGAAAATTCCTTCTAATTTACTGCACATGGAATTAACTCGCACACAAGTACACAAAAATATGATTTTTCAAACCGTTTTGGTTAAGCATTGCATGTAGTTGTAATTCAAATTTGAATTACGGTCATTAAATGGTTAGAAAATCAGTTAAATGTCTTTAAAAGGTCAAATGACCCCTGAAATTTTCCAAATTTTCACATGACATTTGTATTAGTGCATGTTAAACATAGAAAAAATTTAAAGGCCGTAAGAGGAATCTATCTCCCGTTCGTCATCAAACATGCATTGTTCCCTCTCGGAACCACGAACCTTCTAGTGAGCTGCTCCGGTTTGTGAGGGGTGTGTGTCCAAACTTTCATCAAACATGCCAATTTCTTTACCACATCATCTTGGTGGCATGACATTACATCAACCAAGGTTTCATGTTTTTCTGATCATTTTTTTTATTTTTTGGAATTAAAATGACATGTCACTGCGCATGGAATTAACTCGTACAGAAGTACACACATATGATTTTTCTAACTGCTTTGGTTAGGCATTGCATGTAGATGTAGTTCAAATTTGAATTATGGTCATTAAATGGTTAAAAAAATCACTTAACTGTCTTTAAAAGGTCAAATGACCTCTAGAATTTTCCAAAATTTCACATTACAGTTGTAGTAGTGCATGTTAGACGTAGAAAAAATTGAAGGCCGTAAGAGGAAGCTATCTCCCGTTCGTCATCAAACGTGCCTTGTGGGCTCTGGCATAGTTGACTAAGTTGGGCGTGTGCAGCCCGTGAGCCCAACTAGCTGGGCGGGCACCTGCATGGCAACAGGCAGCTCCCAGGCCAACTCATCAAGCGCCTGCGTGGCAGCATGCAGATCTTTGTGAAGGCTCCACCACCGTGCCAACTCAGTTGTCTGCCTGCCTGCATGGCACCGGACACATCCCTGGCCAAGGCGTGTGTCGAAGCGAGGAGGAGCGGCGACGGACGGGACGGGCCTTGCCCCCGTCCCCGATAAAGTAAGAGAACACCTAAGCGATGCATTAAATGCACCTTGTCCTGTAATACGAGGGATAACCTCGTGCCACTGTAGACCTTTCCACCTCCTGTGTGCCACTGTGGCAACCCCTTTTTCCTATAAAAGGAGGCCCGAGGCGACGAGGAGGGGGATTCGGGTCTTTCAAAGCACACGCTGACCACAGCTAGTTCGAGAGCTCAAGAACTCTCAGAAATACACCCACCAAAGCAGGACTAGGGTTTTACGCATCCTAGCGGCCCGAACCTGGGTAAACGATCCTTGTGCTGTCAACTAGCCCTGCTCTCCTCACAACCCTGCACCCCGGCAACCGTAGTAGGGATTCTTCTGATCCCATAGGTGTCGTTCCACACCGACATCTTTGGCGCGCGAGGTAGGGGGCGCAATTGTGAGAATCTGGTCTAGTAGTTAGCCTAGCAGTTCTTCGTCGCCATGGCCCCTAAGAAGAGGACGGCCATGGCGGTCGATTCGTTGGGAGCTGAACGACCCGTGCCGGTGCCGACGAGCAGCGGACCGGTCGCAGACAGGACCCGGGCCACGGCCCGCGAGCACCAACATCGCCCAGGCGGTCGGAGCCTGGCGAGCGGCGTCATTCGCGCGCTAGACGACCGGCTACATGTCGCCGGATCCAAGGACGGAGCTGGGCCCCCCGCAGGCGGCACAGGGCCCTCAAGGGGCGTCGTTGTGCCGACTCCGGGCGGCGTGGCGACCTCCAGGACGCCTACACCGGCGACCACCGCGCGTTCTTCCCATGGTGTGCGCGTCGAGCAGCGTCACCACGATGGTGACCCTGGGCACCGCCATGGGAAGAGCCCTGTGCGTCATCGGCAAGATGAGGGGGTTCAGCACGCTCCGAAGTGCTGGCGAAAATGGCACGCAGCTGTTGGGTCGTGACGGAGCTCCTTCTAACATTGTTAGAAGTTGAAGCGCGCCGCGATCCACGCAGCTGTCGTCGCCGCCCACGCTAGCGGAAGCTTTGGCACGCGCACAGCTGCTCCTCGACTTCCCTCCTGGTGCGGAGAAGCTCGACGAGTGGAGGGCCATCATCCGAAGCCTCATCGCCGTCGCAAACAAAGACGATCCATGACCAGCGGGGCCATCGGGTCGGCGCTCCACCAAGCCACCACATGCTGGCGCTGGGAGGACCGGGGGAGCTGCGGCCATGATGCACTCTCCTCCTCCTCGCCAGCCGCCGCGGGCATCGGCCTGTCATGACGACACTTGTGATAACATCTCCATAGCGTCGTCCGACCCGCAGACCCTCCGCGACCAGTGCCAGGTCCTTCGGGAGCAAGCTCACGAAGACGCTCGAACCACCGTCGAGCGCCGGTGCGAAACGCACCGCCAGTCGGACAAGCGGGCGAGACCCGCTATGGACCACCCAGCACCGGGGGGGCTGGCGGCCTATCTTACGAGGTGGGCTGCCCGGCTTTTACCCGTGAGCTGAGGCAGTTCCAGTGGCCATCCCACCGCACGTTCAAGCCCGACATCGGCGAGAAGTACACCGGCAAGACCCATCCGTCCGAGTTCCCCGACATCTACACCATCGCGATGCAGGCCACTGGGCGACGACTAGGTGCTTGCCAACTATTTCCCGCTGGCGCTCAAGCCCAATGTGATGTCTTGGTTGATGCACTTGCCGGTGGATTCCATTTCTTCCTGGTCAGATCTGTGCCATGAGTTCGTTGGCGCCTTCACAGGAGGCCACCAAGCTCATGGCCAGGCCAGTGATCTGCATATCATTCCCTAGAAGGAAGGGGAGACCCTGCGCAAGTACATCCAAAGATTCAGCCGGGTGCAGTATAACATCCCCGACGTTCATCCCGCCACTGTGATTAGCGCATTCCACCAGAACGTACGCAATCGCAAGATGCACGAGGAGCTAGCGATGACCAAGGTTAAGGATGTGGCCGAGCTCTACATTTTGGCCAATAGGTGCGCCCGGGCTGAAGAGGGAAGGAAGTACCCCGGCGAAGACATCGGCGCGGAAACCGACTCTACTGATGAAGACGTCGCCACCCTGACGAAGAAGAGCCGGCGTCGCAACAGGAAACGCAAAGGCAAGGTCGTGCTTGCCATTGAGGGATCTGACAATACCGGTGCCGGCAAGAAGGTCAAGGCAGACGCCCCCGGCAAGGAGATTGCTGGGTGTGCCGCCTGCCGAGCCCTGGCGGCTACTGACAAGCCAGGAAGCTCCGGCAAGCAATACTGTGAGATCCACTGCACCAAGGGCCACGACCTCCAGAACTGCCGACAAGTCAAGCTGCTTGCTGAGAAGCAAAAGGCTGAGTACGAAAGGTGGGATAAGGAGAAGGACCAGGACGGCGTTGAGGGATCTGGCAAGAAGCGTGGCGGCCAAGGAGGCCGCCCCGGCAAGGATAACCAGCAAGAGAGGCCCGCCCAGGGCCGCAACAAGAAACAAGAAGACGATGATCATGACGAGGACGACGAGTCTGGTGAGCAAGGGTTCCAGAAGGCTATAGAGGCCATGTGCATCGATGGCGGCGCCTTGCTGCATACCTCTCACCGCCAGCTCAAGCAGTGGGGGTGTGAGATTATAGCAGCAGAGCCGTCGTTCGACGCTCAGAAGCCGTTGAAGTGGTCCAGCACGCCCCTCATCTTTGACGCCGAGGACCACCCTGACCGCACTACCATGGTCGGGTGTTTGCCATTGTTGGTCTCGCCAACAATACGCACCCTCAGGGTGAACAAGATGTTAGTTGACGGCGGGGCCGGCCAGAACCTGATCTCGCCTGTCGTGATCAAAAGGTTGCAAATCCCTGATGGAGACCTCAAGGAAACGGACACATTTCAAGGGGTCAATCCGGGGAGGAGCCAGCTGAAGGGAAAGGTCACACTGCCCACAACATTTGGAGGAGAGTTGAACTGCAAGATGGAGAGGATCGTCTTCAACATGGCCGAGATCCCCTTGCCCTACAACGGGATCCTCGGCCACCCGGCATTGGCCAAGTTCATGGCGGCGGCACACTACGCCTACAACATGCTAAAGATGCCCGGGCCGTTGACCATCATCTCCGTCCCCTTCGACAAGAAGGACGCGTTGATCTGCGCCGACCAACTCTACTGGGAAGCAGTTGCAGCAGCTGCCGTCAAGGCACCTGCTCCTGCCGCTGACGGCCCGGGAGGGAAAAAGGAGCCCGGGAAGACCTCTCGTACCCACTCCGGCAAGCGCACCACCTCGGAGTGTTGTGCTACCATTGAGGACGTGCCAGAGAGCTCTATCGACAAGAGCAATAGATCCAGAGCCGAGCTGCCACAGACCAAGAAGGTGCCCATCGAGGAGGATGGCACGGGAGGGGCCTTCATCATAGGCTCCACCCTCGACAGCAAATAGGAAGGCGCGCTCGTCACCTTCCTCCGGGCAAATATCGACGTGTTTGCATGGCAAGCGTCCGACATCCCTGGTGTTCCCAGGGAGGTGATTGAGCACCACCTAGTTGTCTGCCCCCACGCACGGCCCGTCAAGCAGAAGGTCAGAAATCAGGCTCTGGAAAGGCAGCAGTACATCACAGAGGAGATCAGGAAGTTGGAAGCGGCAGGTTTGGTGAGAGGGGTGCTCCACCCGACGTGGTTGGCCAATCCAGTAGTGGTGCGCAAGGCGAATGGGAAGTGGAGGATGTGTATTGATTACACAGATATTAATAAGGCTTGCCCTAAGGACCCCTTCCCGTTGCCGCGCATCTACCAGATTGTTGACTCCACAGACGGGTGTGATCTGTTATCATTCCTCGACGCCTACTCAGGCTACCACCAAATCTTCATGACAAGAGGGGATGAAGAGAAGACGGCATTCATCACCCCATGTGATACGTATTGGATTTTATGGATGCCTTTTGGGTTGAAGAGTGCCGGCTCAACGTTTGCAAGAGCAGTCCAAATTGGTTTTCAACCTCAGATCCATAGAAATATGGAGGCCTACATGGATGACATAGTAGTCAAAACCAAGGACGGGCCAACTCTTGTGCAAGATCTGGAAGAGACATTTGCTAACCTGCGCAAGATCAACCTCAAGCTGAACCCTGAGAAGTGCGTCTTCGGCGTTCTGTCCGGCAAGCTTCTCAGATTCTTTGTGTCACAGCGTGGGATCGAGGAAAACCCAGACAAGATCAAGTCTATTAATTAAGCAGATCGAGGCGCCCAAGCGGATCAAGGATGTGCGTTGGCTCACCGGCTGCGCTGCCGCCATGAGCCGGTTCATCTCCAAGTCCGCCGAGCGCGCCCTTCCCATCTTCAAAATCTTGAAGATGGCAGGCCCAATAGAGTGGACACCAGAAGCCGAGGCAACACTGTAGGATCTGAAGAAATACCTTTCCTCCACGCCAATATTGGTTGTGCCTAAACCACAAGAGTCGTTGATGATGTATTTGGCAGCGATGAATCAAGTGGTTACCGCCACACTGGTGGCACAGAGGGAGGTCGACGAGGAGGTGGCAATGGCGGCAGAACCAGCGGATGGCAAGCCAAAGATTCCCCCGGCAGGGCCTGGTGCCGACAAGGCGCGGCCCCCGGCAGAGTCTGGTACCACCAAGGCAATGCCCGCGCAGTCGAGTGAAGTGGTGCCAAAGAAGAAGATGATGCCGCACCCGGTTTACTTTGTCAGCTCCCTCTTGTAGGGGGCTAGGTCGAGGTATTCCGGCATGCAAAAATTGCTCTTCGGCCTCCTTATGGCCTCGAGGAAGCTACGTCACTACTTCCAGGCCCACGAGATCACTGTTGTCACCCGCCTCCCGTTGCAACGGATACTGCACAACCCGGACGCAACCAGAAGGATTGTGGAATGGGCCTTGGAGCTGTCAAGTTTCGGTTTAAAGTTTGAAAGTACCTCGACAATTCAAAGCAGAGTCTTGGCGGAATTCAACGCAGAATGGACCTCGACGCATGACGAAGAAATCCAGGAGACCACTCTCCCCGGCAAGGAAGCAGACCGTGACTGGATCATGTACTTTGATGGGGGTTTCTCGCTGCAAGGCGCCGGTGCCGGTGTGCTGCTCGTCGCACCCACCGGAGAACACCTCAAGTACGCGATCCAGATGCACTTCCCCAGGGAGATGTCTACCAACAACACCATCGAGTACGAGGGATTTCTTGCTGGTCTCAGGATCACGGCAGACCTCGAGGTTAAGAAGCTCATCATCAGGGGTGACTCGTAGCTCGTTGCTAGGCAGGTCAACAAGGATTATCAGAGCCCATTGATGGAAGCCTACGTAGATGAGGTGAGGAAGCTGGAGGAATTCTTTGACGGTATCTAGGCGGAGCACGTCCCCCGAGCGGAGAACGACATCGCCGATTACCTGTCAAAGCCTGCCGCATTCAAGCTACCTGTGGAACCAGGTACCTTTTTGCTCCGGTTAACTCAACCATCTGTCGAACCATCGGCGGGGCAGAACAAGCGTAGGAAATCAGGTCCCGGCAAGTACTTTCTTAGCAAGCCCCCTGGGGCTGCCAGCAAGGGTGCTGCCGCGGACGCTGAGCCTGCCCAAGAGCGACTGGCTTCGACAGGGCGTCAAGCCCTGGCCGTAGAGACAGCCGCTCTCATGGCGGAAGAAATGCCTTTGGTCCTTGCCATTGAGCCCCAGGCTCCGGCATAGGCGCAGCATACCGTCCACTTCCTCCAAATAGGGGAGCTTCCCGAGGAGCAGGAAGAAGCAGAGAAAGTAGCCCGTCGGTCCGTCCTGTACCAGTTCGTCGATGACGTCCTATACTGGAGGAGGCCAAACGTTGTGAAACTCAAGTGCATCCCCCGGGAGGAAGGACTGGAGCTGTTGGCGGAGATACATGGAGACATATGTGGCTCCCACATAGGGTCAAGGGCCCTTGCCGGGAAGGCATTCCGGCAAGGTTTCTTCTGGCCCACCTCCCTCCAGGATGCGACATCACTAGTAACCAAGTGTGAAGCGTGCCAGTTCCATTCAAAGAAGCTTCATCAGTCGGCTCAAGCCCTTCAAGCAATCCCTCTCTCCTGGCCATTCTCGGTCTGGGGGCTCGATATACTGGGCCCTTTCCCCCACGCTGTCGGGGGCTTTGAGTACTTATACGTTGCAATCGACAAGTTCATAAAGTGGCCGGAAGTGGAAGCAGTGAGGAAGGTGACTGCTCAGTCAGCCGTCAAGTTCTTCAAAGGACTGGTCTGCCGTTTTGGTGTGCCAAACAGAGTCATCACCGACAACGGCATGCACTTCACAAGCCACACCTTCATGCAGCACATCCAAGACCTCGGCAGCAAGGTCTGTTTTGCTTCCATGGCACATCCACGGAGCAACGGCCAAGCGGAGAGGGCAAATGCTAAAGTGTTGCAAGGCCTGAGAACGAAGACCTTTGACAAGCTGCACAAGAGTGGAAGGTGCTGGATTGATGAGTTGCGGGCAGTTCTTTGGTCGATCAGGACGACGCCAAATCGAGCCACCGTCCTGTGACGCCCTCGATTCAATCGTACACTAATCATACACGCAAATGTGTACGATCAAGATCAAGGACTCACGGGAAGATATCACAACATGACTCTAGACACAAATTAAAATAATACAAGCTTTATATTACAAGCCAGGGGCCTCGAGGGCTCGAATACATCAGCTTGAATACAAACGAGTCAGCGGAAGCAACAATATCTGAGTACAGACATAAGTTAGACAAGTGCCTTAAGAAGGCTAGCACAAAAGCATCTACGATCGAAAAGGCAAGGCCTCCTGCCTGGGAGCCTCCTAACTACTCCTGGTCATCGGCGGTCTCCGTCACGTCGTAGTAGACGCCCTCGGTGTAGTAGCAGTCGTCAAAGGTGTCATCTGGCTCCTGGACTCCGTCATCTGGTTGCGTCATCCGAGAAGAATGGAAAAGGGGAAAAAGAGGGAGCAAAGCAACCGTGAGTACTCATCCAAAGTACTCGCAAGCAAGGATCTACACTACAGATGCAACATTATCAAAGGAAGGCTGTATATGTGGACTGGGCTGCAGAAATGCCAGAATAGAGAGAAGGCCTAGTCCTATCGAAGACTAGCATCTTCTGGAAACCACCCTCTTACAGCAAATAGGAGGGAGTAGAGTAGCATAAAGTAAAGTAGTAGTAGCGTTATCAACCTCGGCCAGAGATCCTTTCTCGACTCCCTGCGAGAAAGAAACCCAGAGCCGTACTATCCAATTATCATCACAATCCAATTCTCATCACCATCCATTTCTCATCTCAATCCATTTCTCATCACCATCCATTTCTCATCTCAAACCATTTCTCATCATGAGTATCCAGTTCTAGTTGTATCAATCGGGATACAACTCCAAGTGTCTGTTACCGTAGGACAGGCTATCGATAGATGTTTTCTTCCCTGCAGGGGTGCACCAACTTACCCACCACGCTCGCTTAACTCCGGCCGGACACACTTTCCAGGGTCATGCCCGGCCTCGGCCAAACAATACGCCGCAACCCGACCTAGGCTTAATAGAGAGGCCAGCACGCCGAACTAAACCTATGCCCCCAGGGGTCATGGGCCATCTCCCCGGGAACTCCTGCACGTTGCGAACGCGGCCGGTGAGCAGACCTAGCTATCTCCTTAAAAAGGTAGGTGCTTACCAGTCCAACCCGGCGCGCGCCGCTCAGTCGCTGACGTCTATTAAGCTTCGGCTGATGCATACGACGCAGAACGCCCATACTATGCCCACGTGATGGTTGGTGCTATCAGGCCAGAGGCCCCTCGGATCAAATATCCAAATCGTAGTGGATTAGGGACGCGCTGTAACAAGCAGAGACTCACGAAAGATGTGACCCCGTTGCCCCGTCTCGAGGACTTGCGGCAAGGGCTAGGAATGCCCGGCCACGCCTCGTAATTATCTCGCGGGCACCCTCCAGGTCAACCCATCTCCACATCACTCGCAATTAAGCACGCGCGGGTACCCCTCAGGGTCGACCCGTCTTTCCAAGTAACAGTGGTAAAAGGCCAAGTAACCGTGTGTCCAAACATCAAGGGGAAAGCCCGAGGAATCACCCCCGGTGAATTCCACAAGATGTAATCATCAAGGTGAACGTAAGAGGAATCACCCCCGAGGTTCACACTTGAGGGGTTGCACGACAGAATCGTATCGGAAGTGGTTAAGGAGGAAATCACCCTCGATGACCACGACCGAATAACTACACTACAGGTTTAACATCAGAAGTGCTAATGAGGTCTCACCCTCGGCACTCGATAGTAACCCAGTAGTGTAGAGCAACTAAGGGGAAAGTGATGTGCGGTGTCGGGGCCTGGTCTTCGATCCCGTTGATCGGGTCTTCTGATTATCCAGCGGGGCAGTCGGGACAAGGCGGCGGTCACTGATGGATCACTAACCAACCTATACTAAGCAGTTTAGGATAAGCAGGTAAGGTACAACAGTAGATACAAAAGCAGGCTATGCATCAGAATAGGAGCAAACAATAACAGTAGCAAAATCTAATGCAAGCATGAGAGAAAGGAATGGGCGATATCGGGATGATCAAAGGGGGGGCTTGCCTGGTTGCTCTGGCAAGGAGGGGTCGTTGTCGACGACGTAGTCGATCACAAGGGCAGCATCGGGGTCTACCGGAGAGAAGAGCGGGAAGAAACAGTAAATATAAAGCAAACAGAGGTAACACTAAGCATGACATGACGATACGTAGCGCTAAGCGTGCTCTAACGCGGTACTACACGTTGCAGACGAAGGGGGGAAACATCCGAGGGTGAATTCCCGACGTTAGGTGGATTCCGGACAAGGAAAAGAGGGGGAAAGTTCCATGTTCAGCATGCTAGGGGCATGTGACAGATGAACGGACCACGTATTCGGATTCGTTGGATTTTTCTGAGCAACTTTCATATAGAAAACAATTTCATCTGAGCTACGGTTTAATTTCTATGAATTTTTAAAGTTTAACAATATTCTGGAATTAACTAAATTAACAAAAATAGAAATATGACATCAGCATGACGTCATAGTGACGTCAACAGTCAACAGGACGGCTGACCGGTCAAAACTGACATGGGGGACCCACCTGTCATAGACAGTGGGTTTAAACAGGGATTAAACTAATCTAAATTTAGTTAGTAAAACAACTGGGCCCACTTGTCAGTGTCTAATTAACTAAACTAATTAGTTTTAATTACTAAAACAGTTTAGTTAGAGGAATAAGCGGCGGGGCCCGCGTGTCAGCGGTTGGGCCCTGCCCAGTCAGCACAGTTGACTGAGTCAACAGAGTCAACAGGGAGGGCCACGCGGCGCCACGTCGGTCGCCGGCGACGGAGCGGCTCCGACGACCAAAGCAACGGCGGCGCCTCGCCGGAGTTGGCCGGAGCCGCGCTACAGGGGGCCTTCAGACCTGCGGCTTGGACCTAAGGGTGCGGCCCGGCGCCGCGCACACGATGGTGACGACGACCGGCCTCGGGGACGACCGGAGTATCGCCGGTGGCAAGTGGAGGCGGCAGCGGCGATAGGGAGCGCATCCGGAAAAGCCTACGGGGTGGTTAAAACGAGCGCCGTGATGCGCGTTCGAACGAGGGGAGCCGCACGCATCCAATATCGGCGGTCCCGAGTGCTAGGATGGCCTAGAGCCACGGCAGCGCTGACCGGAGCGGCGTCGGAGTCCAGACGTCGACGAATTCGAGCGTCTAGGGCACGGCAAGGGTGGCGGAGGGGTGCGTTGAGCAGCTAGGAGCTCCAGGAGCTCGGTGGTGGCGCTAGCGCGGCGCTAGGAGCATCAAGGCGACTGCAATGAGTTCAATGACGGAGCTCGTCTCGGCCATGGCGGGCCCAGCCGCTCTAGGCGCGTATGGAAGCAAAAAAGAGAGGGGGGAAGTGTAGCTCACAGTGAGCCTGCAGATGTGCTCAGTGGGCTCGGGGAAGGCGCGAAGTGGCCGAATTCGACGCCGGCGTTCGTCGGAGTAGAGGAAGAAGAAGAGGTCGCCGCGCTCGCTGTGGGGCTCCTGGCTTGGTCCGGTGGTTGAGGAAGACTTCGCGGGGTACAACGGCGCTCAGGGAATCGTCGGAGAGGGACGGGGACAGCGGTGGCCGCGGTCAGCACGGCGGACGGCGCAGGGCACATCGGCGAGGCAGATCTGGAGGAGGGGGAGCGAGTGTGCGAGGGGATAGGGACTAGCATGAGTGGAGGGGGGAGGCAGGGCAAGTGGGAGGCGAGGGGGCCGAGGCGTCGGGGTGGTGGAGGCCTTATCCTCTCGTTGGGCATCGCCGGTGAGGTAGTTTGATGGCGACCGTGCCCGTGATCGCTCGAACAGGAAGGTGATCGGGGGAGCGTGGGAGGCTGGGCTGGCCAGCTGGAGTGGGCCAGATGGCTCGGGCCGCTTGGCCATCTGGGCCAAGGCCCAGCGGGGAGGGGGGGCTTCTTTTCATCTTAAAATTAAAATAGAGAGATGAAAAGTTTTTTTTTTGCATCCAAGGGATTTAGGAAAAATATGGGACTTGGCCCATAAATTCCTCCACATTTTTAGTATTGCCACAAATAGTTTGGAGGCAAGAGGAATTGTCTAGGAATTTTGGAAATTGGGAATGGCATATTTAAATGCTGCTGGAACAATGATTAATTTCCACGGGCAATTTGGGAATTCCAAAGATGTTGGATTCAACATGACAAATATCTAGGGATTATTTGCCATAGGATGAACTATTTTATTTGCATGAAAGAAGAAGCAAATATTCGACATGCAATTTGAATTTGAATTTGAAGCAGATTTTGGACAAGGGGCATTTTGGCATGATGATCATGATGACATGACCTTCATTAATGAGAGAGTACTGTAGTGTGATGCTGGGGATGTTACAAATCTCCTCCACTACAAGAAATCTCGTCCCGAGATTTAAGTGGGGAAGTAAAGAGTAACTTCGGGTGAACTGGCCCTTAATTATATGGTTAATTGTCTGGTGAAAAAAAAATGTAGGGAATGTGACAGAAGTATCCCTCGAGTTGAATTTTAAGAAAACGTCGAGAGTAAAATATGAAGGCACAATAAGAAGTTTCAACCGAATGGACAAACGATTGATACCTGAACAGAGTGTGAGAAAGGGGTTCAAAGCAGCGGGAATAGATCATCTCTCGGAAGGTGGCTCGTGACATGATATGAAGCCAAATGCAAGTATATTTTGGAATCAAAGATATACAGAAGAGTTAGATTTCGATCCTGTGGTACTGTGGGTTATGGGCCGACCTTGTGTGTTCAGAGGAGGAAAGGGAGCGACATCTTGCACGGATATGATAGCAAGGCATGTCATAGGATAGCATGTCAGTTATGTTGGCATCAACGTTGGTACCAAGGGCGAGGGACGAAGAGAACCATTTTCCTGCTCGTTGGAACGAGGCGGACCATTAGGCAAAGTTCTTGTCCATCGGTGGTTACTAGAATATCAACAACAATAGTAACAGGGTTTTTCTGTAAGAGTTGTACACCAAGATGTTTATTTAAGCAGAAGAATATTACTGCTTAGATCATATAGATCACAAGAAAGGTTAAACAAAACAATGGAAAGGAAAATGTGATCATCAGATTAAACAGAACATTGGAAAGGAAAATGTGTTTACACACAAGAATTGGGAGTATATCCTTCCCATGGGGAAGCGGAGCAGGATATACATGATATGACAGCAAGTTCAAAAGCATTTAGATAAGGGGGGCGAGGGAAGAATCATGATATTACCCATACAACGGCGTTTGTATAATAGAACAAGAAACATTCGACAATGTGCTTCCAATGTTCTTGTTGATATCCGGAATACCTCAGTCATGCTTCAAGGTAGCATTAACATGGTGTTCCCAGCAAGATTGAATCTGAAGGTCACCAGAAGTACAAAGGAACAATTCCAAGAATGTCAAGGAATGTAAGATATAATCGAAACATGACCAAGTGTGTATTGGCAGGAAGTCAAGGATGGTGTCGATGACAACACGAATCATCGACGGGCAAGGATGGTATTTCTCCTCAAGAATTCGATTGATATCTTAGAACAAGGCAGTATATTGATGGTGATCATGACAAATTTTGTCAAGAGGCTCTATGAAGATGCCATGGAGCAGCAACGACATCAAGCAAAAGGAATGATGAAGCAAAGGCTATTGGAACCACGTATACGACACAAGCTCAGATTCAAGCTTGTTGTTCAAGGTGGAATGATAAGATGAGGAAGATCGACGTAACCTTCGATCATCGTCGAAAAGCTGTGCTCCAGGAATAAGGACCAGGTAGCACAGTTAAAATTAGCACGATAATGATATATCCAATCAAGCTAGGAATGATGTGACGGAGTATCACTCCAATTAAGAATTTACAAGAGGTAGTGCAATGACACAATATCCTCAAGATAACATGAGGCAATACTTCAAGGTAGATCAAATTGGAGGTTGGACAGGTGAAATGACTTGCAGGAGACAAGTATTTTAACTTGTCCGGGAAATAGAATTAGGGAGAAACTATGGTCGGAACCATGATTATGAATGATCAAACCACCGATACAAGATGAACTTATAACAAGGGGTAAATATTTTTACGAGAAGCTTCCATGATAAGTTCCGCATCGTGTCCATGGGCATGAACACAAAGGTTCAAGGTCGACTCCCACTTCTTCAATGCATAACCTTTCATTCACTCCTCGTTTTCAAAGAATTTGTAGTGCTTAGATTTATTTGGTGAAGCACCAGAAGAGTATGACTCACATCTCTTTCGAGGTCACAAGGATTAGGGAAGGCATAGGTTCAACCCGTAGGGGTATCTTAGGAACATATACCACTAACTTCAAGATTAAAATATACCAGCTCGAAAGCAGAGCATGGTTCACAAAAGCAGATCATAGAATTTACCTAAGGCATTATGTGTCAAGGCAGAACTCACAAGTTTAATGAATATGAAGGACATTGTCGGATAATAATCCAACCAAGGATATGGCGGTCCATAAAAGATCTGAGGTGAGTATCGATACTCACCCAGAAGAAGAAAGAATGCAAAGGCATCGGGTTATAAATATAACTGGAGAACTTCAAAGCTTGAACACAAAGGAATTACGATTTTTAAATCAGAAGATCTGAAGCGGAGGCTCTGAACAAAAGATAATTGAGTTGAATGCTTACTCTCCGAGCACTAAAGCTATCGAGAAGTGATGCAACATAGGTTGTTGAAGGTAAAAACCGTCAAACAGAGAAATCTTAATCGTTAGAACATCGATACAGATCGACAATCAATCAAGGTTTGATTTGACAAGAACAAGCTCATGTTTGGAGTGATGTCTGAGCTGGAAGGATGAATGCTAGGATCTGATTGATGATTACGAGCATTTGCGACATATTGGATCAAGGGACTCGAAACGATAGTGATAGAGGATGTCAACAAAGATTACTAGAAATATGGAATTAACCATAATGCAAGCAAACAAGAATTTCAACAATAATAGGCTGCTGAGGATTTTCAGAAGTCGAATGGTATTTCGAAGACTTTTGTGAAATACCTAAACAATTGGGGATGAACGAATCCCCGGTAATTGTGAGGAACTATTCGTACATGTATTCATGCAGAAGAGGAGCTGCAACACAGTAGGCACAATGGATTCTCGAAATACCTGAAAGTATTACAAGGCATCTTGTAATAACAAGATCAATCGGGGATGACAATATGAACAACAGGTGTATGTAGTTATCCAGAGGGATTTATCGGTGATATGGAATAGCAACGGCAAAGGGCACAAGGGTTTCGGGAAACATCGAAGAGTAACTTCGAAATCTTCTGAAGCAGCATGCGATCATCTGGACTGAAGGGGCTCTCCGGGAGAAAATATTTTCGAGAACCTAAAGTTAGATTTTAGCAAAATCATTTAACCCGAATAGAAGAGAGATCAGAGTCCCAGAGTATAGACGAGGAATAAAAGATCCTAATACCACCCAATTGGCGACATGGGCCCATAAGCCACACAGCCAAGTTAGTAAAACGGTTTTCGGTTTCTAGACTCAACTTCGGCCAAGGAGTTGAAAAGGGGGCTACCTACAGGCAGTTGGCTCTGATACCAACTTGTGACGCCCTCGATTCAATCGTACACTAATCATACACGCAAATGTGTACGATCAAGATCAAGGACTCACGGAAGATATCACAACACGACTCTAGACACAAATTAAAATAATACAAGCTTTATATTACAAGCCAGGGGCCTCGAGGGCTCGAATACATCAGCTTGAATACAAACGAGTCAGCGGAAGCAACAATATCTAAGTACAGACATAAGTTAGACAAGTGCCTTAAGAAGGCTAGCACAAAAGCATCTACGATCGAAAAGGCAAGGCCTCCTGCCTGGGAGCCTCCTAACTAGTCCTGGTCATCGGCGGTCTCCGTCACGTGGTAGTAGACACCCTCGGTGTAGTAGCAGTCATCAAAGGTGTCATCTGGCTCCTGGACTCCGTCATCTGGTTGCGTCATCCGAGAAGAATGGAAAAGGGGAAAAAGAGGGAGCAAAGCAACCGTGAGTACTCATCCAAAGTACTCGCAAGCAAGGATCTACACTACAGATGCAACATTATCAAAGGAAGGCTGTATATGTGGACTGGGCTGCAGAAATGCCAGAATAGAGAGAAGGCCTAGTCCTATCGAAGACTAGCATCTTCTGGAAACCACCCTCTTGCAGCAAACAGGAGGGAGTAGAGTAGCATAAAGTAAAGTAGTAGTAGCGTTATCAACCTCGGCCAGAGATCCTTTCTCGACTCCCTGCGAGAAAGAAATCCCAGAGCCGTACTATCCAATTATCATCACAATCCAATTCTCATCACCATCCATTTCTCATCTCAATCCATTTCTCATCACCATCCATTTCTCATCTCAAACCATTTCTCATCATGAGTATCCAGTTCTAGTTGTATCGATCGGGATACAACTCCAAGTGTCCGTTACCGTAGGACAGGCTATCGATAGATGTTTTCTTCCCTGCAGGGGTGCACCAACTTACCCACCACGCTCGCTTAACTCCGGCCGGACACACTTTCCAGGGTCATGCCCGGCCTCAGCCAAACAATACGCCGCAACCCGACCTAGGCTTAATAGAGAGGCCAGCACGCCGGACTAAACCTATGCCCCCAGGGGTCATGGGCCATCTCCCCGGGAACTCCTGCACGTTGCGAACGCGGCCGGTGAGCAGACCTAGCTACCTCCTTAAAAAGGTAGGTGCTTACCAGTCCAACCGGCGCGCGCTGCTCAGTCGCTGACGTCTATTAAGCTTCGGCTGATGCATAAGACGCAGAACGCCCATACTATGCCCACGTGATGGTTAGTGCTATCAGGCCAGAGGCCCCTCGGATCAAATATCCAAATCATAGTGGATTAGGAACGCGCGGTAACAAGCAGAGACTCACGAAAGATGTGACCCCGTTGCCCCGTCTCGAGGACTTGCGCAAGGGCTAGGAATGCCCGGCCACGCCTCGTAATTATCTCGCGGGCACCCTCCAGGTCAACCCGTCTCCACATCACTCGCAATTAAGCACGCGCGGGTACCCCTCAGGGTCGACCCGTCTTTCCAAGTAACATTGGTAAAAGTCCAAGTAACCGTGTGTCCAAACATCAAGGGGAAAGCCCGAGGAATCACCCCCGGTGAATTCCACAAGATGTAATCATCAAGGTGAACGTAAGAGGAATCACCCCCGAGGTTCACACTTGAGGGGTTGCACGACAGAATCATATTGGAAGTGGTTAAGGAGGAAATCACCCTCGATGACCACGACCGAATAACTACACTACAGGTTTAACATCAGAAGTGCTAATGAGGTCTCACCCTCGGCACTCGATAGTAACCCAGTAGTGTCGAGCAACTAAGGGGAAAGTGATGTGCGGTGTCGGGGCCTGGTCTTCGATCCCGTTGATCGGGTCTTCTGATTATCCAGCGAGGCAGTCAGGACAAGGCGGGGGTCACTGATGGATCACTAACCAACCTATACTAAGCATATTAGGATAAGCAGGTAAGGTACAACAGTAGATACAAAAGCAGGCTATGCATCAGAATAGGAGCAAACAATAACAGTAGCAAAATCTAATGCAAGCATGAGAGAAAGGAATGGGCGATATCGGGATGATCAAAGGGGGGGCTTGCCTGGTTGCTCTGGCAAGGAGGGGTCGTTGTCGACGACGTAGTCGATCACAAGGGCAGCATCGGGGTCTACCGGAGAGAAGAGGGGGAAGAAACAGTAAATATAAAGCAAACAGAGGTAACACTAAGCATGACATGACGATACGTAGCGCTAAACGTGCTCTAACGCGGTACTACACGTTGCAGACGAAGGGGGGAAACATCCGAGGGTGAATTCCCGACGTTAGGTGGATTCCGGACAAGGAAAAGAGGGGGAAAGTTCCATGTTCAGCATGCTAGGGGCATGTGACAGATGAACGGACCACGTATTCGGATTCGTTGGATTTTTCTGAGCAACTTTCATATAGAAAACAATTTCATCTGAGCTACGGTTTAATTTCTATGAATTTTTAAAGTTTAACAATATTCTGGAATTAACTAAATTAACAAAAATAGAAATATGACATCAGCACGACGTCATAGTGATGTCAACAGTCAACAGGACGGCTGACCGGTCAAAACTGACATGGGGGACCCACCTGTCATAGACAGTGGGTTTAAACAGGGATTAAACTAATCTAAATTTAGTTAGTAAAACTACTGGGCCCACTTGTCAGTGTCTAATTAACTAAACTAATTAGTTTTAATTACTAAAACAGTTTAGTTAGAGGAATAAGCGGCAGGGCCCGCGTGTCAGCGTTTGGGGCCTGCCCAGTCAGCACAGTTGATTGAGTCAACAGAGTCAATAGGGAGGGCCACGCGGCGCCACGTCGGTCGCCGGCGACGGAGCGGCTCCGACGACCAAAGCAACGGCGGCGCCTCGCCGGAGTTCGCCGGAGCCGCACTACAGGGGGCCTTCGGACCTGCGGCTTGGACCTAAGGGTGCGGCCCAGCACCGCGCACACGATGGTGACGACCGGAGTATCGCCGGTGGCGAGTGGGGGCGGCAGCGGCGATCGGGAGCGCATCGGGAAAAGCCTACGGGGTGGTTAAAACGAGCGCCATGACGCGCGTTCGAATGAGGGGAGCCGCACGCATCCAACATCGGCGGTCCCGAGTGCTGGGATGGCCTAGAGCCACGGCAGCGCTGACCGGAGCGGCGCCGGAGTTCGGACGTTGACGGATTCGAGCGTCCAGGGCACGGCAAGGGTGGCGGAGGGGTGCGTTGAGCAGCTAGGAGCTCCAGGAGCTCGGTGGTGGCGCTAGCGCGGCACTAGGAGCATCAAGGCGACTGCAATGAGTTCAATGACGGAGCTCGTCTCGGCCATGGCGGGCCCAGCCGCTCCGGGCTCGTATGGAAGCAAAAAGGGAGGGGGGAAGTGTAGCTCACAGTGAGCCCGCAGATGTGCTCAGTGGGCTCGGGGAAGGCGCGAAGTGGCCGAATTCGACGCCGGCGTTTGTCGGAGTAGAGGAAGAAGAAGAGGTCGCCGCGCTCGCTGTGGGGCTCCTGGCTTGGTCCGGTGGTCGAGGAAGACTTCGCGGGGTACAACAGCGCTCGGGGAATTGTCGGAGAGGGACGGGGACAGCGGTGGCCGCGGTCAGCATGGCGGACGGCGCAGGGCACGTCGGCGAGGCAGATCTAGAGGAGGGGGAGCGAGTGTGCGAGGGGATAGGGACTAGCATGAGTGGAGGGGGAGGCAGGGCAAGTGGGAGGCGAGGGGGCCGAGGCGTCGGGGCGGTGGAGGCCTTATCCTCTCGTTGGGCATCGCCGGCGAGGTGGTTTGATGGCGACCGTGCCCGCGGTCACTCGAACAGGAAGGCGACCGGGGGAGCGTGGGAGGCTGGGCTGGCCAGCTGGAGTGGGCCAGATGGCTCGGGCCGCTTGGCCATCTGGGCCAAGGCCCAGCGGGGAGGGGGGGCTTCTTTTCATCTTAAAATTAAAATAGAGAGATGAAAAGGGTTTTTTTTGCATCCAAGGGATTTAGGAAAAATATGGGACTTGGCCTATAAATTCCTCCACATTTTTAGTATTGCCACAAATAGTTTGGAGGCAAGAGGAATTGTCTAGGAATTTTGGAAATTGGGAATGGCATATTTAAATGCTACTGGAACAATGATTAATTTGCATGGGCAATTTGGGAATTCCAAAGATGTTGGATTCAACATGACAAATATCTAGGGATTATTTGCCATAGGATGAACTATTTTATTTGCATGAAAGAAGAAGCAAATATTCGACATGCAATTTGAATTTGAATTTGAAGCAGATTTTGGACAAGGGGCATTTTGGCATGATGATCATGATGACATGACCTTCATTAATGAGAGATTACTGTAGTGCAAGATCTGGAAGAGACATTTGCTAACCTGCGCAAGATCAACCTCAAGCTGAACCCTGAGAAGTGCGTCTTCGGCGTTCTGTCCGGCAAGCTTCTCGGATTCTTTGTGTCACAGCGTGGGATCGAGGAAAACCTAGACAAGATCAAGGCTATTAATTAAGCAGATCGAGGCGCCCAAGCGGATCAAGGATGTGCGTTGGCTCACCGCTGCGCTGCCGCCATGAGCCGGTTCATCTCCAAGTCCGCCGAGCGCGCCCTTCCCATCTTCAAAATCTTGAAGATGGCAGGCCCAATAGAGTGGACACCAGAAGCCGAGGCAACACTGCAGGATCTGAAGAAATACCTTTCCTCCACGCCGATATTGGTTGCGCCTAAACCACAAGAGTCGTTGATGATGTATCTGGCGGCGATGAATCAAGTGGTTACCGCCACACTGGTGGCACAGAGGGAGGTCGACGAGGAGGCGGCAATGGCAGCAGAACCAGCGGATGGCAAGCCAAAGATTCCCCCGGCAGGGCCTGGTGCCGACAAGGCGCGGCCCCCGGCAGAGTCTGGTGCCACCAAGGCAATGCCTGCGCAGTCGAGTGAAGCGGTGCCAAAGAAGAAGATGATGCAGCACCCGGTTTACTTTGTCAGCTCCCTTTTGTAGGGGGCTAGGTCGAGGTATTCTGGCATGCAAAAATTGCTCTTCGGCCTCCTTATGGCCTCGAGGAAGCTACGTCACTACTTCCAGGCCCACGAGATCACTGTTGTCACCCGCCTCCCGTTGCAACGGATACTGCACAACCCGGACGCAACCAGAAGGATTGTGGAATGGGCCTTGGAGCTGTCAAGTTTTGGTTTAAAGTTTGAAAGTACCTCGACAATTCAAAGCAGAGTCTTGGCGGAATTCAACGCAGAATGGACCTCGACGCATGACGAAGAAATCCAGGAGACCACTCTCCCCGGCAAGGAAGGAGACCGTGACTGGATCATGTACTTTGATGGGGCTTTCTCGCTGCAAGGCGCCGGTGCCAGTGTGCTACTCGTCGCACCCATCGGAGAACACCTCAAGTACGCGATCCAGATGCACTTCCCCAGGGAGATGTCCACCAACAACACCATCGAGTACGAGGGATTTCTTGCTGGTCTCAGGATCACGGCAGACCTCGGGGTTAAGAAGCTCATCGTCAGGGGCGACTCGCGGCTCGTTGCTAGGCAGGTCAGCAAGGATTATCAGAGCCCATTGATGGAAGCCTACGTAGATGAGGTGAGGAAGCTGGAGGAACGCTTTGACGGTATCTAGGCGGAGCACGTCCCTCGAGCGGAGAACGACATCGCCGATTACCTGTCAAAGCCTGCCGCATTCAAGCTACCTGTGGAACCAGGTACCTTTTTGCTTCGGTTAACTCAACCATCTGTCGAACCATCGGCGGGGCAGAACAAGCGTAGGAAACCAGGTCCCGGCAAGTACTTTCTTACCGAGCCCCCTGGGGCTGCCGGCAAGGGTGCTGCCGCGGACGCTGAGCCTGCCCAAGAGCGACTAGCTCCGACAGGGCGTCAAGCCCTGGCCGTAGAGACAGCCGCTCTCATGGCAGAAGAAATGCCTTTGGTCCTTGCCATTGAGCCCCAGGCTCCGGCATGGGCGCAGCATACTGTCCACTTCCTCCAAATAGGGGAGCTTCCCGAGGAGCAGGAAGAAGCAGAGAAAGTAGCCTGTCGGTCCGCCCTGTACCAGTTCGTCGATGACGTCCTGTACTGGAGGAGGCCAAACGTTGTGAAACTCAAGTGCATCCCCCGGGAGGAAGGACTGGAGCTGTTGGCGGAGATACATGGAGGCATATGTGGCTCCCACATAGGGTCAAGGGCCCTTGCCGGGAAGGCATTCCGGCAAGGTTTCTTCTGGCCCACCGCCCTCCAGGATGCGACATCACTAGTAACCAAGTGTGAAGCATGCCAGTTCCATTCAAAGAAGCTTCATCAGTCGGCTCAAGCCCTTCAAACAATCCCTCTCTCCTGGCCATTCTCGGTCTGGGGGCTCGATATACTGGGCCCTTTCCCCCATGCTATCGGGGGCTTTGAGTACTTGTATGTTGCAATCTACAAGTTCACAAAGTGGCCGGAAGTGGAAGCAGTGAGGAAGGTGACTGCTCAGTCAGCTGTCAAGTTCTTCAAAGGACTGGTCTGCCGTTTTGGTGTGCCAAACAGAGTCATCACCGACAACGGCATGCAGTTCACAAGCCACACCTTCATGCAGCACATCCAAGACCTCGGCAGCAAGGTCTGTTTTGCTTCCATGGCACATCCACGAAGCAACGGCCAAGCGGAGAGGGCAAATGCTAAAGTGTTGCAAGGCCTGAGAATGAAGACCTTTGACAAGCTGCACAAGAGTGGAAGGTGCTGGATTGATGAGTTGCCGGCAGTTCTTTGGTCGATCAGGACGACGCCAAATCGAGCCACCGGCCAGACACCTTTTGCCCTGGTATACGAGGCAGAAGCAGTTCTTCCCACGGAACTCATATACGGGTCACCTCGAGTGCTCGCTTATGATGAGCTTGAGCAAGAGCCGTTGCACCAAGATGACGTGACACTCCTTGAGGAAGATCGTCTTTGGGCGGCTGTGAGAGCGGCACGCTACCAGCAAGCCTTGCGCCGCTATCATAGCCGCAAGGTTCATGCCCGAAGCCTTGAGGTAGGCGACCTTGTTCTTCAGCGTGTTCAGTCGGCCAAGAATTCCAACAAGTTGACGCCGAAGTGGGAAGGCCCTTATCGGGTAATGAGAGTCACCAGGCCTGGCGCAGTCCATGTCGAGACCGAAGATGCCGTCCCAATGAGCAACTCCTAGAACATCGAGCATCTTCGCAGGTTTTACCCATAAGGCGCGGCTTGCCGGGCCTCCCGGCAAGCCACCTTTTGTACAAGCTTTGACGACAAGGCATGTGACCCTTTGTACAAAGCCAGGCGCAAACCCTGAGTATAAATAAATGAAGCGCTGGCGCCCTAAGTTATAGAATGCATGCTAGGTCGAGTCTCTTCCTTGGTTAGGGTTGATAGTACTTAGCGGTGACTAATCCCTAGCCTAGAGGTCGAGTGCGCGTATGTCTATTCCTTTTCTGTCCTCCTTTGGTTCGCAGGGCACATGAGCACTTCTGCTGAGCTACTCGGAAAGAAGGAAACGGACCAGCGCCCCGACCTCGGCAAGCCAGAGTTGCCGGGGGCTGCAAGCACAAGGATCCAACCGCGGCAAGATGAGATTGCCAAGGGCTGCGGATCCAAATAAGTCTTTTATCCTCTGTCATGCATTTTGGAACCAGACTGGGGCATGTGAAACCTCATTTTTATCTCTAGGCTGTCGTGCTCCCCTTTTTCCTATACCTAGGGATTATTTCCTGGGTCTGGATTTGGTCGTAGCCACGGCGGCAAGGAGGTGGGACGAGGAGCCTAAAGCCCACTTCATCCCTGCCTCCGCCAAGAGCGCGAGAATGGTCGAGTGGAGTGGGGGGACGGCAAGGCTTGTTGCCGAGCGAAAAATGTTTATCTTAAAACAATAACAAGGATTTGCTCCTTGTCGCAGGATTTATCCGCGAACGAAAAACCCAGCAAGCATCCCTTTTTCATTAAAAACATCCCTTACAGGTACAGTTCGTGCGAGATGAAAAACATGAGCAAGGGGATTACAAGTTTTAAATTTAACAAAGGCCCGCAGGCTTACAAACTAAAAAAGAGATAAGATGCCCGTAATCCCTTTCTTGTCCCTCTCCTCAGGAGGCAGGTCGAGGAGGTGAAAGGGAAAAAGGGGCGCCTAGGCGAGCTATGAGCAGAAAAAGGCACCAAGAGAACATCTCGGTGGCCACCCACGGACGGGCCGGTGATGACGGTGCCAGGAAAGGAGCTGGAGGATGAGGCGGCAGGACCGGCAATACGCGATGAAGGCGTCAGTGCCCGCGTACTCTGAGTTGACGGCCTTGCCACCCGCCCTCTTCCTCTTCCGCAGCCTCCCGATGCCAGCCGCCCAAGGAGACAGCCCCGCAAGGTTCAAGGAGCTGGCCCTGCCCTCGGCCAGCTTCTACCGAAGGAGCGGCCAGGTGCAGATGTTGCTGCTACCGCACCCGCCCAGGAGCGGGGCGTCCGACGCCTAGTCGGACTCGTCCCCGCTGTCCTCCTCATCGCTCTCGCTCGAGGACGAGCTTCCATCGTCAGAATCTCCATCAGAGGAGCTCTCCACGCAGCATTTCAAACGAGTTCCAGAATCTCCGAAGACCTTGACGGAGAGCAGGTCGTCCTCCATTAACTTGAAGTAGAGGACGAGCCCTGCCGTCAGGCTGTGGATGCGGGCAAACGTCTTCCATCCACGGCGGAGATACATAACTCGAGGAGCCGGGAAGTCGACGTCGACCCGCGTGCCCCCGTTCCCGCAGCCCCTCATGTGCAACCTGAGGGTCTGGGGCGGGACACGCTCCATCACCCGAGCGAACGAAGTGGGGAGACGAAGACGACGATGCGGGGGCCGGCGGAGCCTGATGAAGAACTCGTAAGGCTGGTCTTCAACGTGGCTCTCCATCGGGAAGGGCATCATTGGCAGGGGCGAGGCCGGCGTGTCGCCCTATCCTCCTCTTCCTCGAGCACTACAGCCTCTGCCCCGGCCTCACCCACGGCCTCGCCCCCTCCCCCTTCCCCTCACGGTCGATTCCACCACCACGGGTTCAGAAGGGGGAGGGACGCGCTGTCGAGCGGCGACCCTCGCCGCCACTGTCGAAGGACCAGGATTCCCTTTCTCCATGACGGGTGAGAGGAAGGATCAGAAGCAGAGGGAGATAGAAGATCGAAGAATGCAGGGTGCCATCCCCCCCCGTTCCTCCCCTTTATAAAGGAACGGGGTTGAGGCTCGGCCGCCCCGCTCGGCCAATCCAGACACCGGAGGCGCGGGGAATCAGGACCGACCCACCGCCCCAACCACCGGCGGCCTGGTTTCTCACCTCCACTGTTTGCCACCACAAGCGCATCAAAGACGCGTGGCAGGCGTGCAGAACTGAGGGGATGGGTGAGGCGACATCTCCCCACCCCGTGATCGTGGGGAGTGAACGCCTTGAATACCGCACCCCGACCCCACTCAGTAAATGAGATGCGCCTCCACGCCTCCCTCTTTTTACGGGGAAGACGCGAGCCGCCTCTTTACTGCGATGTGACGCATGCGTGTGGAAACCGCCCCACACATGCCGCCCATGTCATGCACGCCCCTCCACACCGTGCCATGTGCGCGGGTCATGGGAGGAGGAGCGCGCGAGGAATCTTACCATGGTAAAAACCGCCCACCTGCCCACGCACCATTTTGGGCCTGGCCCAACAACGTGTTGCGCTTATGTGTAGCCCAGGCCCGGGGGCTCCTGTCGATGTACAAAAGTAGGGGCGCATCTTTGTACCCCTTTTCCTATGCACGGGCAGTCAGAGCCGCGCCCACGGCCACACCAAGCAGAATGAGAGAGGTGAGCCAAGGTAAGATCGAAGCCCAAGACAATCGAAGTAACACCAAGGCCAAGACCACAAAGAGCAGAGGGATGAAGCAAGTTCCCCCGGCAAGACCCTTGCCGGGTGGCCTCAGCGGCCCCGGCAAGACTCTTGTCGGGACAGCTCGCCCTGCACCAACAGAGTGAGCCACCCTTGAGCCCACGGCCCCTAGTGCCATCATCAGCATGGGGCCAGGGCTCGGGAAGGCACCCTTGTGGTGGCATGTGGATCTTTGTGAAGACATATTCAAGATCAGATTAGAAGACGACGATTCTCGGCAAGATCCTTGCCAAGGAAGGCCACCAGACCCCCGGCAAGATCCTTGCCGGGACGACAACACGCCACGGCGAGACCCTTGCCGGGCCACCCGGCAAGGCCCTCGCCAAAGACGTGATACGTCTCCAACGTATCTATAATTTTTGATTGCTCCATGCTATATTATCTACTGTTTTGGACATTATTGGGCTTTATTATCCACTTTTATATTATTTTTGGGACTAACCTATTAACCGGAGGCCTAGCCCAGAATTGTTGTTTTTTGCCTGTTTTAGGGTTTCGAA
>NW_021219138.1:41026-43118 GCF_002162155.2 Triticum dicoccoides
GAGATTTTCTACTTTAAGTTTTGTGTTGTGAAGTTTTCAAGTTTTGGGTAAAGATTTGATGGATTATGGAACAAGGAGTGGCAAGAGCCTAAGCTTGGGGATGCCCATGGCACCCCCAAGATAATCTAAGGACACCTAAAAGCCAAAGCTTGGGGATGCCCCGGAAGGCATCCCCTCTTTCGTCTACTTCTATCAGTAACTTTACTTGGAGCTATATTTTTATTCGCCACATGATATGTGTTTTGCTTGGAGCGTCTTGTATGATTTGAGTCTTTGCTTGTTAGTTTACCACAATCATCCTTGATGTACACACCTTTTTATAGAGCCACACATGATTTGGAATTTGTTAGAATACTCTATGTGCTTCGCTTATATCTTTTGAGTTATATAATTTTGCTCTAGTACTTCACTTATATCTTTTAGAGCAAGGTGGTGGAGTTGTTTTATAAAAACTATTGATCTCTCATGCTTCACTTAGATTATTTTTAGAGTCTTAATAGCATGGTAATTTGCTTAGAATCCTAATATGCTTGGTATACAAGATTAATAATAAAACTTTCTTATGAGTGTGTTGAATACGATGATAAGTTTGATACTTGATAATTGTTTTGAGATATAAAGATGGTGGTATTAAAGTTGTGCTAGTTGAGTAGTTGTGAATTTGAGAAATACTTGTGTTGAAGTTTGTGATTCCCGTAGCATGCACGTATGGTGAACCGTTATGTGATGAAGTCGGAGCATGATTTATTTTTTTGATTCCCTTCCTTATGAGTGGCGGTCGGGGACGAGCGATGGTTTTTCCTACCAATCTATCCCCCTAGGAGCATGCGCGTAATACTTTGCTTTGATAACTTGTAGATTTTTGCAATAAGTATATGAGTTCTTTATGACTAATGTTGAGTCCATGGATTATACGCACTCTCACCCTTCCACCTTTGCTAGCCTCTCTAATACCGCGCACCTTTCGCCGGTATCATACACCCACCATATACCTTCCTCAAAAATGCCACCATACCTACCTATTATGGCAGTTCCATAGCCATTCCGAGATATATTTCCATGCAACTTTCCATCGTTCCGTTTATTATGACACACTCCATCATTGTCATATTGCTTAGCATGATCATGTAGTTGACATCGTATTTGTGGCAAAGCCACCATTCATAATTCTTTCATACATGTCACTCATGAGTCATTGCATATCCCGGCACACCGCCGGAGGCATTCATATAGAGTCATATTTTGTTCTAAGTATCGAGTTGTAATTGTTGAGTTGTAAGAAAAATAAAAGTGTGATTATCATCATTATTAGAGCATTGTCCCAGTGAGGAAAGGATGATGGAGACTATGATTCCCCCACAAGTCAGGATGAGACTCCGGACGAAAAATAAAAAAATAAGAAAAGGGAGAAATAAAAGAGGCCATAAAAAGGGAGAAAAGGTCCAAATAAAAAAAGAAAAATGAGAGAAAAAGAGAGAAGGGACAATGTTACTATCATTTTACCACACTTGTGATTCAAAGTAGCACCATGATCTTCATAGTAGAGAGTCTCTCATGTTATCACTTTCATATACTAGTGGGAATCTTTCATTATAGAACTTGGCTTGTATATTCCAATGATGGGCTTCCTCAAAATGCCCTAGGTCTTCATGAGCAAGCAAGTTGGATGCACACCCACTTAGTTTCTTTTTGAGCTTTCATATACTTATAGCTCTAGTGCATCTGTTGCATGGCAATCCCTACTCACTCACATTGATATCTATTGATGGGCATATCCATAGCCCGTTGATACGCCTAGTTGATGTGAGACTATCTTCTTCCTTTTTGTCTTCTCCACAACCACCACTCTATTCCACCTATAGTGCTATATCCATGGCTCACGCTCATGTATTGCGTGAAAATTGAAAAAGTTTTGAGAATGTCAAAAATATGAAACAATTGCTTGGCTTGTCATCGGGGTTGTGCATGATTTAAATATTTTGTGTGGTGAAGATAGAGCATAGCCATACTATATGATTTTGTAGGGATAACTTTCTTTAGGCATGTTATTTTGAGAAGACATAATTGCTTTGTTAGTATGCTTGAAGTATTA
>NW_021219139.1:0-3069 GCF_002162155.2 Triticum dicoccoides
TTATAATTTTGTCTAAAGCCAGAACACTAATTTCATAGCCAAGATGAAGCTGGCCAACTTGTGACATGTCAATGCTACATATATTGGATACACTTTACACTTTGTAGTGACAGTTATGGCTACACTTCAAGGAAGAACATTAAAATGCATGTGAAGTTCGATAAAGTAACGAGATCTGCACTTCCATCACGTCTATAAATAACTGGTTTCTTCATGTAGTAGAAGAAACACTTGAAACAACAATGGAGGTGTGGAGGCAACTACATACAGTATTCACTAAGTGTAGGAAGAGTGAAAATGGTCAACAAGATGAGTGTCACCCACAGTTGAATGCGGACATCTTATAGAAATGGGATACATCGGAAACTTGAGATGTAGATTAGTGCTATCATATAGCCAGGATTCCTTTCTGCAGCATATGGAGCTCCAATTGGGCAGTGGAGTTCCTCTCAGTGGCAGCAAAGCACAGATTCAGCGTAGTAGACGAGCGATGGAGTATAGTTTGAGACGGCGAGTAGAGCTTCTCCAGGAAGTGATGCAGCATCGATGAGGCTGCGCTACTAGTTTCTCCATTGGGCATCCTTCCAGCTCTCCAACCACAAGCCGCATGTAACGCCGCACGAAATTGAAAGCTCGGGAAGGTTTCTCATGACGCCTGGTTTCCCTGGCCAAGAAAGCGTTCATCTCCTTCTGGGCAACAACGAAACAAACACGTTGCACATCCCATACCCGCTCCAGAACATTCGGTACACGGCCAGGACAGCAGCCAGACAAGCCTTAGATGCATAGAGAGGTAGAGTAGTCAACCAGACAGCGGATACTACAATGTTTAATTTCGTGCCCAACTTCCACTACTAGCAGTAGCCAAGGATACTCTTGTGTACCATGTACGGATGAGTCAAGCCTTGTGATCTGAACATCGTAAGACAAAACCATTCCATCCATGTTGTATTTTTTTAGTTATTACTTACTTGGCATGCATTATATACATGTTCCATCGTAATTATCACCCACTGGTGCTTGCCATGTTGCAACATGCACAAACACCCACTAGACTGATCATTCGGAGGTCTCCTCAGGCATTTCTGATGACGTAACAGTAGTAAAGCCCACCCTCGCCGCTAGGACGCAGACAGATGTTTGTGATCATGCAACTAGTGAAAGGGACGGGACCGACACTAAAAAAAAATTGTGTTACTAGGCGATTGTACTTGATGGTTTCACTAATAAGAAAAGTTATGCTAGTGGCGCACCAGTTTTGCCTACTAATGGCGCACTACTAGTGCGCCACTAGCATCACGCCATTAAAATTAAATTCTAATGGCGCACAACTGGTGCGCCATTAGTATCTGGTGTTCTAATGGCGCACCAAGCAGTGCGTCATTAGAATTGCCTACGGTGCGGCATTATAATTCCTCCCAGGGGTCCATATGTACCCATGTGCTTTGGATTTCTAATGGCGCACCAGTGGATGATGCGCCATTAGTGTGATTATTACAGTGCGCCATTAGTGTCTTGTGTGGTGCGCAAGTAGCGAGTTTGTCTTCACATTACAAGTCGATATCGATCATCTAAACTACCATCACATAGAAGAGAGCTGCGGTCATCATGATGAGCACCATCGCGATCAAACTGGTCTTCACCCGGTTCCTCCAACGCTCCCTCCTCTCTCCCGCTAGATAGCGGGCGTACCTAGATTCCGCCTCCGTCCTAGTGATTTGAAATGCGCCTGTGGTTCAGCAGGCGGAGCTCCTTCCAGGTTCAGCAAAAAAGAAAGTTTCGTCATGGTCGTTGTACGGGATGACATGCGCGTATTATGCTTGCCTAGTTGCTGTTCCACCACCCTCCGATGAGTACTTCAGCAGCTCTTGAGAGGCCGTTGAGCTTCGAGAGACAGTTTTTAATTTGCTTTTCAATCCTTTACCATAATGGCAAAAGGCACCCACGTTCAGTTGTTCGAATTAATTCATAGGGAGCTTAGATATTGACGAATATGAAGAGCATGCCATCCATGGGCTGTAACTATTCACTAGTGCAAAACCGGGCTATAGCACGGGCTCGTGGGACCAGTGGACGGATTATTTGGTGGAGCGGTGGTTCATCCTGCACATTAACGGTGACGTATCTCGGCGGCGTGGCGCAGTGGAGACTCAGCGTCCGATGTGTGGCGAGGGACTCGCGCAGGAGGGTGACGTTGTCTGGCGTCATGGTGGTGTCGATCGCAGAGAAGCCGGGCAAGGTGGATGCAGCAATACAACACTGAAGATGGATTGGTGGCAGGTGGCTGCGGCGGCCTCATACACGACAGGCATCCTGGTTGAGAAGTGCGCCGGACTGGTGGGTGCCCCATACCCTGCAGGCGTCCTGGTTGGGACCTCAGGTCTTAGATGTTAGGTTTGGCTGCAAGGTCTATTTGGTATTAGACCCAGACTATCAGCATCTCTTCATCAACTGGGTAGGAGTAGCGACAGATGTTGCTTAGACGGTGGCTTTAGTCTTACTTCTTGTATCATTTTGTAAGGTCTTGTGTGAATAAATAATAAAGTGGTTGCATGCATCATCCAGATGCAGAGGCCAGGGGTCCTCCTCGTTTTCTAAAAAAAATAGCGCGGGCTCGTAAGGCCCTTTAGTGCCAGTTCTGTAACCGGCACTAACGGGTGGGGGACTAAAGGTCCCCCCTCCCCCTAGTCCCGGTTCAACACGAACCGTCACTAAAGGGCGGCATGAGCCCGCACTAGGGGCTGGGAGACCATTAGTACTGGTTGGTAACACCAACCGGTACTGAAAGGTTTATGGGGTTTTGGATTTATGATTTCTTTTTTCTTTAATTTTGTATTTTCCATTTAATACTTTTTCATTTGCTGGTATTTTACGATACTATATATTGTACACGTTATGCATATATATAAATAGAATTTCTCATAGAACAGATCATACAATTTGGTATATACAATTTCTCCTACATGGAGGCATTAATACGGTGGTAGCGGGTAATGGACTCCTCTTTAGGATCTATGACCCGGTCGAGCAAAAGTTCTGCTATTTCTTCTTGAATTGCTCGTACATGAT
>NW_021219140.1:0-998 GCF_002162155.2 Triticum dicoccoides
ATCAAAGGGAAGCTTGCCCCTAGATACGTGGGACCTTTCAAGATTGTCAGCAAGAGAGGCGACCTCGCCTATCAACTCGAGCTTCCTTCAAACTTTGCAAATGTTCATGATGTGTTCCATGTCTCTCAGCTTCGAAAGTGCTTCAAGACTCCTGACCGCACCGTCAACTTCGAGGACATTGAGCTCCAAGAAGATCTCTCCTATCGTGAGCACCCAGTTGCTATTCTCGAAGAGACTGAACGCAAGACTCGCAACAAGTCAATCAAATTTCTCAAAGTCAAGTGGTCACACCATTCCGACCGTGAAGCTACCTGGGAACGCGAGGATCACCTCCGTTCTGAGTACCCGGAGTTCTTTCAGTCCTAGATCTCGGGACGAGATCTTTTCGTAGTGGTGGAGTGTTGTAACGCCCCAGATGTAACTTTCCATATTTGTATCCAACTCTTGCCGTCCCCGGCGCTAAGTTATATTTATTTCTCGGGTTGGGTCTTTGTCTCCGTGTGTTGTTTTTTCTTTTCTTTTTCGTGCATCCCTTATCATGTCTTCACGTGCATTGCATTTGCATACATGTTCATCTCATGCATTCGATCTTTTTCCCCGTTGTCCGTTTTTCATTCCGGCATTTCGTTCTCCTCCGGTGGTCATTTCTACCTTTCTTTCTTGTGTGGGGATTAAACATTTCCGGATTGGACCGAGACTTGCCAAGCGGCCTTGGTTTACTACCGGTAGACCGCCTGTCAAGTTTCGTATCATTTGGACTTCGTTTGATGCTCCAACGGTTAACCGAGGGACCGAAAAGGCCTCGTGTGTGTTGCAGCCCAACACCCCCCAAATTTGGCCCAAAACCCACCAAACTCTGCTCCATGTCCTAGAGCGTTCGATCACGATCGTGTGGGCGAAAACCGCACCTCATTTGGACTCTCCTAGCTCCCTCTATGCCTATATATACACCCCTCCGTTTTCGGATCTCTCCCTCTCCCCGAAACCCTAAAAAAAAA
>NW_021219141.1:0-1248 GCF_002162155.2 Triticum dicoccoides
GCCATGTTAATCAACATTTAATATTGTTGGGTCCATAAACGAGAGAGAACTAAATAAGTCATGTGGTGTTTTCTTCAAAATGCAACTCCGTTGCACGTTGAGCTCCACTTAATTTGTAGGATTGTTTGTGCATTTTGCCATGCCTCTTTAAACCGGACATGCATCATACTTGTTTGCGCATCGTGCCATGATTATGTGATGGTTGTTTACCATGATTGTTTGCTTCTTTCCGGTGTTGCTTCTTCGGGTTGGTTCCGATAACGTCGCGTTTGTGAGGACCCGTTCGTCTACGTCCGTTTGTCTTCTTCATGGACTCGTTCTTCTTCCTTGCGGGATCTCAGGCAAGATGATCATACCCTCGAAATCACTTCTATCTTTGCTTGCTAGTTGCTCGCTCTTTTGCTATGCCTATGCTGCGATACCTACCACTTGCTTATCGTGCCTCCTATATTGTTGAACCAAGCCCCTAACCTACCTTGTCCTAGCAAACCATTGTTTGGCTATGTTACCGCTTTGCTCAACCCCTCTTATAGCGTTGCTAGTTGCAGGTGAAGATTGAAGTTTGTTCCTTGTTGGAACATGGAGATGTTGTTCCTTGTTGGAACATGTTACTTGTTGGGATATCACAATATATCTTATTTAATTAATGCATCTATATACTTGGTAAAGGGTGGAAGGCTCGGCCTTATGCCTGGTGTTTTGTTCCACTCTTGCCGCCCTAGTTTCCGTCATATCGATGTTATGTTCCCGGATTTTGCATTCCTTACGCGGTTGGGTAATAATGGGAACCCCTTGACAGTTCGTCTTGAATAAAACTCCTCCAGCAATGCCCAACCTTGGTTTTACCATTTGCACTAACAACCTACCACCATCCCTTGGGTTCTGCAGACTCAAGGGTCATCTTTATTCTAACCCCCCCCGGGGCCAGTGCTCCTCTGAGTGTTGGTCCGACCGAGTAGACTGCGGGGCCACCTCAGGGCAACTTGAGATTTGGTTTTACTCGTAGGATGTCTCATCTGAGTGTGCCCTGAGAACGAGATATGTGCAGCTCCAATCAGGATTTGTCAGCACATTCGGGCGGTATTGCTGGATTTGTTTTAACCTGTCAAAATGTCTTGAAGAACCGGGATACCGAGTCTGATCGGAATGTCTCGGGAGGAGGTCTATTCCTTCGTTGACCGTGAGAGCTTGTCATGGGCTAAGTTGGGACACCCCTGCAGGGATTTGAACTTTCGAAAGCCATGCCCG
>NW_021219142.1:0-913 GCF_002162155.2 Triticum dicoccoides
GGGGCAGCCTGGCGGCGACGTCGGGGCGGGATCGAAGAAACTGAACCAAAATTTTCACAAGTGTGGCTTATATAGACGGAGCATTGGTCCCGGTTGGTGGCACAAACCGGGACTAATGCCCCCTTTAGTCCCGGTTGGTGCCACGAACCGGGACCAAAGGCCAATTTTCAGCAGCCCAAAGGGTGGGAAGCGGCGGCCTTTGGTCCCGGTTGGTGGAACCAACCGGGACTAAAGGGGTGCATTGGTCACGGTTGGTGCCACGAACCGGGACCAATGCCCCCTTCAGTCCCGGTTGGTGCCACCAACCGGGACCGATGGCCTTTGCTGCCCCGAGCCCAAAAGTTTAGTCCCACATCGCTAGCTGAAGGGCGCCGGCACTGGTTTATAAGCGCTGGTGTGCCTACCCATTCGAGCTCCTCTCTAATGCAGGCTTTCGGGCCTAAACTTGCTACTGCCTGTGGGCCTATTGGGCCTTCTGCGGGCCTGAATCATGGCCCATGTAGGGTTTCTAGTCGTATTCAGGCCGTGGAGGCCCAGTAGGAGGCATTTTTTTTGGTTTTCTCTTTTTTATTTCTATATTTTTTGGTTTTTATTTTTTTATTTCTACTTAAAACTAAATACTTACAGTTTTTTAGTGATTTCTTTTTTGCTTTTAGGTCACAAAAATTATAAACTTTCTGTTAGTGCCATTAGTTTTAAATTTTAAATAGTTTAAATTTGAATTTTTAAAAATTTGTGTGAATCACTAGTTTATGAATAACTTTACTATAAAAATAGAATTTTTTTCTATTTATTTTTTATTTCTACTTACAACTAAATACTTACAGTTTTTTAGTGATTTCTTTTTGCTTTTAGGTCACAAAATTATAAACTTTCTGTTAGTGCCATTATTTTTAAATTTTAAATAGTTTAA
>NW_021219143.1:0-1660 GCF_002162155.2 Triticum dicoccoides
TGAATATACTCTCTGAGAGTCTCATTAGTTTTCTGTACGCAGACTTGCAACTCTGTCAATCCCGCTGGTCGCTTGCAAGTCCCTTCAAACGTTCTGACGAACACTCGGGACAGATCTTCCCAAGTGTAAATGCTGCTAGGAGGTAATTGAGTCAACCATGCCCTGGCAGAACCTTCCAACATGAGGGGCAAATGCTTCATGGCCACCTCGTCGTTCCCACCACCGATCTGAACTGCCACTCGGTAGTCTTCAAGCCAAGTTTCAGGCTTAGACTCACCAGTGAACTTGCTGACTCCTGTTGCCAACCTGAAATTGGGGGGGATAACTGCGGCTCTGATAGCTCTGCTGAAACATTCAGGACCAGAAACATGTACTCGACTGCTCGTGGGTACATCTCTGTCGAGTGCGCCTCGATGGGCTCTGTTCCGGTCGACCAACCCTTGCACGATAATGGATCGCGTGTCGAAGCCTGGCTCTCTGGGGTCAACTGGAACCCTACGCCCTGTACTGTACTGGCGCCTATCATCTGGCTGCCGAGGAGCGTAAGACCCACCCCTCGGAGGGGAATAGGGTACTCGACGCCTATCATCTCGGTCGAGTCTGTCGCCATATTGATCTCGCCGATTCTCACGCCCTTCGCGCCGCGGAGGCGATCTGGGGCTGTGAGCCGACTGAACCGTATTCACAGTGACAGATCGACTGTGAATTCTGTTGCGCGACTGAGACACGGCTGAATTCTGATCTCCTGCTGCCCGGAGCAGATCCCTGATCTGCAGCAAACCTCTGCCAGCTTCCGACTGCGAAGGCTGAATGGACTCTGCTATACGGGTCGCAGCTGCTAAATTCTGAATTGGGGTTCGATATACCTGAGTCGGCGGGAAGAGTTGACGTCGACTGGTGTCGGGAACTCGTTGCCGCGCGCGTTCGTCGAGTGCTCGCTGAAGGTTCTCCAGTCGAGTGCGCTCGGCCAAATTGGCCAGACGCGCCTCCTCCAAGGCACGAGCCTCGGGGGTTTCTCCTGCGATGGGAATACGCAGGGGATCCTCGTTCCTGCGGCGAAGCTCTTCTCTTTGCAGAGAGTCGAGTGGCTCGGGCTGGTACTCTTCGTAGTCTCGTGCAGGGTCGCCGCCGTCACCTGCTCCACCACCACGGGCGAAGCCAGGAGGGCTGTGGGGCCCGTCGACCATCAAGATTTCCACCGCTGGATCACTGCTCCCGCACTCGGATGCAGTCTCTCCGGAGCCAGTCGACTGATCGAACAAGCCGTAGAGAGATCCGTTGGGCTCGATTGCCGCAACTTGTGTAGTGGCCGATTGGCGAGCCACCGCGTGACTCACCCATCGCTGAAGCCTCGACCGGCCTGAGCGCTTGCGCTGGCGGGAGACCGGGAGGGTGGACGATGGAAGAGCCGACCGATACTGGGTCGACGGTTGCCGCAGCAGAACGCCGCGGACACATGCGCGAAAATGCGTCGCACCGCGGACGGGGAGCGCATCTACGTCGAGTGGAGCCTCCTGGAGCCATGCGGAGTCGTCGACGATGAAGGTGAGAGTGCCGAGACGGATCTCTTGACCCTTGACCAAAACTCCAGCAGACACCATGATGAGAGTACTCGGAAGAATCGCAACTTCTCCACAAAATCGCTAAAACACCGGCCCCA
>NW_021219144.1:0-2256 GCF_002162155.2 Triticum dicoccoides
GTGGTGGGCCACCTGGGCTGGCGATGGAGACCAACACACTTTAAAACCATGATCGCCTCGTTGGTGCTTCCGCCATGGACCTTGCCCCAAATCGTCAGATGCAGATGCTGGAACCATCTCTCATGTATGCTTGAACCGGCGGTTGGAGATGCCGCCGGAACCAGAGTTGTAACCAGCGAGGTGGTCATCGTTGTTTTTTACTTACGTGCAACACAGCCGAACATAGACAATGCAAAATGCAAACAAAAAGGAAAACTAGGGAACGGGCCAAGCCAAAGTTTTGGAGAAAAGGCATGGCCAATTGCCAAACATGCTGGGACAACAAACCTGTCATGTCACCTGATGTCACGTGAATGACACCAAATTATACCCCATCTATATGAGTTCTAGGCACTCCCTTTTTATTATGTGGAGGTCATCAATGTCATGTGTTTAGAAAAGAATAGCACCTAGATGCACAAGAAATAAACTTATTTTATATCAGTAAATTCACAATTTCAGTTATAGCATAAAATGGTTAGTATGAGCAGTAGTATTTCTTCTGTTGGTGTACACAGAATATCAAACAAATTGCCACTAGAATTATCATAAGAAACAATAATCTAAAAATATATAAATAGTTGAAAATCCAATGAAATAAGTGTTCAAAAGACAAGGAAATCATGTAGGTAGTAATTTACATTCAAGTCATCGATAGAAATTATGTAGTACAAGTAGAACCGACTGATTGGAATCCTTTGAAACAACTAGATATATTGCGGCTTGTATCCATCAGGAGATGTATAAGCAGTTATTCCTATGTCCTACATGTGTTTCTGTTTCTGTTGATGATTTGGTTTGGCAACCGGTGGCTATATAATATAAGTGGGGCAAGTACCTGCTTGAAGACATATCATATATTTCAAGGTGAATGATCAATTTAGGTTAGGACAGGTAAATATTGATTTGTGGTTTGGATTTTAGACCAACCGTTTTCCTTGGTTTCAACTGTTTAATTTACGCGCCAGCCAGCTGCTCCAAAAGGCCGAACTGATTAAGAGGCCGAAAAATATATTTCAACACTCCCCTCACGACTATGCTTTTTTTGGTTTTTAGATATGAGATCGATGTAGGCCGCAGGATGTTTTTAATATTGTCAGGGCTGAGTTTTACTCGAGACCTCTTGGCTCAGATACCATATTGAATTCATGCTCAGCCAGTTGCTACAAAAATCCGAACGGATGGAAAGAAACGGACAATATATTTCAACATATAGACATTTTCCCTTTCCTGAAAAAAGGTACTCAAAGTGCTGTAGTACTTACCGACAGCCCCCTCTGCTTGGGGAGTGAACACATGTCTGCAGCTTCGCCCTTTGCCGTCCCCTTTCTTTCCGAATTTGCATTGACATTCATAGCCTCCCACCTTGTTTTTGCAGATCCCGCCATTTGAGCAAGGATACAATTCAGGTTGCTTGCACTCATCAATATCTGAAGAATCAACACTTGGGGGAGTTAACGAATTGGTAAGGGTGACAATTTCTTGTATGTATGTGTGTACCTTGGCATCCATTATTAGGGACATAAGGGTTGTCAACTTAATGGCCCAGCACTTGCAGACATAGCTACAAGTAAGGGTTGCATTGGAACAGGACCTGTTGCCGCTGATGCAGGCATAGTCCTGAGGTGGAGGCTGTCCTTCTGCCTGACATGAACCCCAGACAAGCTTCTCGAGTAGTGTCTTGTTGCTGGGCATGGCGGGCATGCCAGGAAGGAAGGTGCGAGGGGGATCATAGGAGTCGTCGCACAAGACCTCGAAGCCATCACGTAAGCAGCCAGGGCCGATGCTGAATGGGAAGGGGATGTCAATGTCGCCGCACTTGTGGCGGCAACTTACTTGAGCTTCAGCCGCGGCCACAAGGATGAGAACTTGGATTACCAGTGGCGGCGGCGGCAGCAGCAGCAGCTGGGGATGGAAATGTGAGCTGGGCGTGGCCATGGTGCTCTACTTGCTACCTCTATCAGGTAGTGCGTTATATAGTACTCCCTCAGTCCGGAAATACCAAGTATTTCGGGACGGAGGGAGTACATATATACACGTAGACACGGCCACATGGTCCTCACCGAAACATTTATAAATAAAAATAAGAATGGTGTCGTTCAAAACCGCGGCGGCCACTTGACTCTCCTTATGCTTGCTACTTGAGGTATCATATCCCGCGATGTTTTTGACGATTCCTTCTCTGGCCGGAATAATGCATTCTCCTCCGTATCCATT
>NW_021219145.1:0-508 GCF_002162155.2 Triticum dicoccoides
CCGCGCCCATCGCGCCGCCGCCTCTCGCCCCTGTCGCGCCCGTCCCCGTCTTTGCCCGCCGCCGCTCGTACGCCGCCGCCCCCCGCTCGTACACACACACACACACACCACACACCACACACACACACATACACACACACACATTGTTTTTACTTATTTTCTATTTTCTGTTGTTTTGATTAATGTTAGATAAATTATGTAGATAATAATATTAAATGTTAATGTTAGATGAATTATATGGAAAAGATGTTAAATATTAATGTCAAATATATTTTACATGAATTAGAACAAGTTGAACTAGTTGAGTTAGTATAGCTAGATATTAATTAGGTATATATATGAGATTTGAACTAGTTGAATTAATATAACTAGTTTATTTTTAGTATGAAAATTAATAGAACAAGTTTATTTTTAGTAAGAAAATTTAGGTATATGAGGTTTGATGATCTAATCAGAATATTACTATATAGAACTACCTACTTTATTTTAGTAAGAAATTAATAGAACT
>NW_021219146.1:0-1033 GCF_002162155.2 Triticum dicoccoides
CTAGTTCAACTCTAGTGTAAAACTATTTGTACTAGGTTATAGATCTAGGTCAACTCTAGTGTAAAATTATTTGAACTAGCTTGTAGAGATAGTTCAAATCTAGTGTGAAATTATGTGTACTAGGTTATAGAGCTAGTTCAACTCTAGTGTAAAATTATTTGAACTAGCTTGTAGAGCATGTTCAACTCTAGTGTGAAATTATTTGTACTAGGTTATTGAGAGCTAGTTCAACACTAGTGTAAAATTATTTGAACTAGCTTGTAGAACTTGTTCAACTCTAGTGTAAAATTATTTCAACTAGCTCTATCAACTCTAGTGTAAAATTATTTGTACTAGGTTATAGAGCTAGTTCAACTATAGTGTAAAACTATTTGAACTAGACTATAGAGTTAGTTCAACTCAAGTGTAAAATTATTTGAACTAGCTTGTACAGCTAGTTCAACTCTAGTGTAAAATTATTTGTACTAGGTTATAGATCTTGGTCAACTCTACTGTAAAATTATTTGAACTAGCTTGTAGAGCTAGTTCAACTCTACTGTAAAATTATTTGTACTAGGTTATAGAGCTAGTTCAACTTTAGTGTAAAACTATTTGAACTAGGCTGTAGAGTTAGTTCAACTCTAGTGTAAAATTATTTGGACTAGCTTGTATAGCTAGTTCAACTCTAGTGTAAAACTATTTGTACTAGGTTATAGATCTAGGTCAACTCTAGTGTAAAATTATTTAAACTAGCTTGTAGAGCTAGTTCAGCTCTAGTGTAAAATTATTTATACTAGGTTATAGAGCTAGTTCAACTCTACTGTAAAATTATTTGTACTAGCTTGTTGAGCTAGTTCAACTCTAGTGTAAAATTATTTCAACTAGCTTGTAGAGATAGTTCAAATCTAGTGTGAAATTATGTGTACTAGGTTATAGAGCTAGTTCAACTCTAGTTTAAAATTATTTGAACTAGCTTGTAGAGCTTGTTCAACTCTAGTGTAAAATTATTTGAACTAGCTTGTACAGCTAGTTCAACTCTAGTGTAAAACTATTT
>NW_021219147.1:0-864 GCF_002162155.2 Triticum dicoccoides
ATAAGTTGTAAAAAATCCTACCGAGTGAAGAGCAACCCTCTCACTCGGAGGCTTAGCTGCAGTCCAAGCACTCGCCTAAGTTATAAAAATCCTACCGAGTGAAGAGCAAACCTCTCACTCGGAGGCTTAGCTGCAGCCCAGTGCTGGCCTAAGTTATCAAAATCCTACCGAGTGAAGAGCAACCCTCTCACTCGGAGGCTTAGCTGCAGTCCAAGCACTCGCCTAAGTTATAAAAATCCTACCGAGTGAGGAGTAAACCCCTCACTCGGAGGCTTAGCTGCAGCCCAATGCTCGCCTAAGTTATGGAAATCCTACCGAGTGGTAAGCCGGGCTTCCACTCGGAGGCTTAGCCGCAGCCCAGTGCTCGCCTAAGTGGACTAAAGAATAAGTCGATTGCAGTAAAGGCGCCTTGATTTGAACCTGCAAAAGACATTTCGAGCCAAAAGCAATCGTATTCAAGCACCAAATTCAAGTTTGAATCGATATCTAAAAGAACCGAAAGTGCTCAGGCGTTAAGCCTGTTAAGGTTTATCGGTTACAATTTCACTCGGCATACCGAGGCAAATTTAAAGCGTCGAGCCAGAAGAAGTTTTTTACCCCTCCTGTGGAGGGCTGGAAGGTGCAACGAATTCATCAAGGTCAATTCCGTCGGCGATCCGAGTGGCGGCCGCAAGGAAAGTTTCCATAAAGGACCTGAAGTCGTGTTTCTTGGTGTTGGCCACCCGAAGGGCCGCCAGCTTCTCTTCTCGCGCATCTTTACAGTGGACTCGGGCCAGACACAGAGCAACATCTGCACCACACCGAGCCGAGGACTTCTTCCATTCCTGCACTCGACCAGGGATCGTGTTCAAGCGGGCCATCAGC
>NW_021219148.1:0-888 GCF_002162155.2 Triticum dicoccoides
AACCCCAGGGTGCGTTTACGTGTCGGTCATCAACACTCGCGGTTTTTGTCGATTCTGACCCGTTTCGTGCACTATTACTGACCATTTTGTGATCCGAGAGCGATTCATGGTTGTTGAACCCCAAGGTGCGCTTACGTGTAGGTCATCAACACTCACCGTTTTGGCCGATTCTTTCCTGTTTCATGGGCTACTACTCACTGTTTTGGGGCCCTGGAGTGATTTCCACAATTAACGAACCCCGGGGTGCGCTTCCTTGTCGGTGATCAACACTCGCGGTTTTTGTCGATTCTGACCCGTTTTATGAAATATTACTCACCGTTTTGGTGTCCCAAAGCGATTTCCATGGTTGTTGAACCCCAAGGTGCACTTAAGTGTAGGTCAACAACAATCGCAGTTTGGGCCGATTATGGCCCGTTTCTTGGACTATTACTTAGTTTTGGGGGTCCCGGAGTGATTTCCACAATTTGCGAACCCCGTGGTGCGTTTATGTGTCGGTCATCAACACTCACAATTTTGGCCGATTGTGGTCCATTTCGTGTACTATTACTCACCGTTTTGGGGTCCCAGAGCGATTTCCATGGTTGTTGAACCCCAAGGTGCACTCACGTGTCAGTCATCAACGCTCACAGTTTCGGCCGATTCTGGCTTGTTTCGTGGACTATTACTCACTGTTTTGGGGTCCCGGAGTGATTTCCACGGTTAACGAACCGCGGGGTGCGTTTACGTGTCGGTCATCAACACTCACAGTTTTTGCCGATTCTGGCCCGTTTTGTGGTGTATTACTCACTGCTTTGGGGTCCCGGGGTGATTTCCATGATTAACGAACCACGGAGTGCGTTTACGTGTCGGTTATCAACACTCACGATTTTGGCCGATTCTGGCCCGTTT
>NW_021219149.1:0-1029 GCF_002162155.2 Triticum dicoccoides
CTAAGTGGTGGAAACATGTATGAAGAAGTACACCCCTGCAGGGTTATCATAATCTATTCGAATAGCCGCGTCCACGGTAAAGGACTACTTGGTTGCCTATACAGTTCATAGACAAGTAAATGGAAACTGTTAAAAGCCTCAAGATAAGTGTGAGTGCCGAGGATGGCTCTTCCGTAGGAAGACGGAGGTGGATCCTCGGTAGTGTATTGAAGTGGTGAGTAGTGGACTCGTGTGCGCAAAACCATTTCAAGTTGGAGTATCGTAGGATAGCCTAGCCAAGAGTCAGAGCTGGCTTGCTGCAATAACTCCACCAACCCTTCTTGATACTATGCATGTATGTAGGATCTGATGTAAGTCTTGCTGAGTACCTTTGTACTCAGGTTGCTATAATCTACATTTTTACAGAAGACGCTGCAACCCCTTCTGATGGGTTCTATGTAGACGTTGACATCGACGATTAGGCTAAAGACCCAGGTGGTGACCCTGAGCTTGTGAAAGACCACGTAGTATAGCTAGGCTTTCCAAGCCTCTTTTATTTTACTAGTTGTCTGTACCCAGACAAGTTATTTCCGCTGCTGGTTTGTATGACTGTATGACTTGTATGTGGGGTCGTGAGACCCGTACCTTGGTGTATGTTATGTATGGCTCACTGAGCCTTAAATAAAGTACTTGTGTCATAGAGTCATGTTGTGATGCTTCGTTGTATTTGCACATATCGAGCATATTGTGTGTATGATTGAAATGCTTGGTATGTGTGGGATCTGACTATCTAGTTGTTTATCTTTAGTAGCCTCTCTTACCGGGAAATGTCTCCTAGTGTTACCGCTGAGCCATGGTAGCTTGCTACTGCTCTGGAACACTTAGGCTGGCCGGCATGTGTCCTTCTTCGTTCCTGTGTCTGTCCCTTCGGGGAAATGTCACGCTTTGAGTACCGGAGTCCTGTTAGCCCGCTACAGCCCGGTTTACCGGAGTCCTGCTAGCCCAGTGCTACAGCCCGGACCCACTTGCTGATGACCGACACGTTCGAAG
>NW_021219150.1:0-1632 GCF_002162155.2 Triticum dicoccoides
AGAGCTTCCCGAAGCCGCCGCCAAGAAGGTCCCCAAGATCAACGCCAAGAGCGCTGAGGAGCAGTCTGCTCTGGCAAACCCCAGGGTTTGTTCCGTTGAAGCAGAGGCTCCCGGCAAGTTTTGCTCCGGCAAGCTTGCCGGGGAACGTCAAGCTCCGGCACAACCGCAGGTTCTCGCCGTAGAAGCGGACGTTCCCGCAGCGACAGATTTGCCTTGCGCCGAGGAGCAGTCTGCTCCGGCAAGCCCCAGGGTTTGTTCCGTTGAAGCAGAAGCTCCCGACAAGTTTTGCTCCGGCAAGCTTGCCTGGGAACGTCAAGCTCCGGCGAAGCCGCAGGTTCTCGCCGTAGAAGCGGATGTTCCCGCAGCAGCAGATTTGCCTTTAGTTCTTGTTGTCGAGCCACAAGCTCCAGCATGGGCACAACACATTGTCCGTTTCCTTCAGACAGGAGAACTTCCCGAAGAGCAAGAAGAAGCGGAAAGAGTAGCCCGGCAGTCAAGTATGTACCAGTTTGTCGACAAGGCACTATACAGAAGAAGACTCAACGGTGTGAAATTGAAGGGTATTCACCGGGAAGACGGACAAAAGCTGTTGGCAGAGATACATGGAGGCATATGTGGACACCACATTGGCGCAAGAGCACTTGTCGGCAAAGCATTCCGGCAAGGATTCTTTTGGCCGACAGCCCTCCAGGATGCAACTGGACAAGTAACCAAGTGTGAAGCGTGCCAGTTCCATTCCAAGCAGATACACCAACCAGCTCAAGCTCTCTAGACGATCCCTTTATCCTGGCCATTTTTGGTCTGGGGGCTCGACATCCTCGGCCCCTTTCCCCGAGCAGTCGGGGGCTTTGAGTACTTGTACGTTGCAATCGACAAGTTCACAAAGTGGCCGGAAGTGGAACTAGTGAGGAAGGTGACAGCACAGTCAGCAGTCAAGTTCTTCAGGTCGATTGTTTGCTGCTTCGGGATCCCCAACAGGATAATCACCGACAATGGTACACAATTCACGAGCCGCACCTTCATGCAGTACGTCCAAGATCTTGGCGCCAAGGTCTGCTTCGCTTCTGTTGCTCACCCGAGAAGCAACGGTCAAGCGGAGAGGGCAACTGCTGAAGTGCTGCGCGGGCTCAAGACTAGAACTTTCGACAGGCTGCACAAGTGCGGAAGAAACTGGATCGAGGAGCTGCCGGTGGCTCTTTGGTCGATCAGGACGACGCCAAATCGAGCCACTGGCCAGACACCTTTCGCTCTAGTCTATGGAGCAGAGGCAGTTATCCCCACGGAACTCGTATACGGGTCACCTTGAGTGCTCGCTTATGATGAGCTCGAGCAAGAGCAGCTGCGACAAGATGACGCGCTGCTCCTTGAGGAAGACCGTCTTCAGGCTGCTGTGCGAGATGCTCGCTACCAGCAAGCTTTTGCGCCGCTACCATAGCCGCAAAGTTAATGCCAGAAGTCTCGAGGAAGGCGACCTTGTTCTTCAGCGTGTTCAGTCCGCCAAGAATTCCAACAAGTTGACGCCGAAGTGGGAAGGCCCTTACCGGGTGAAACGAGTCACTAGGCCCGGCGCTGTCCGCCTTGAGACCGAAGATGGCATTCCGGTGAGCAACTCCTGGAACATTGAGCATCTTC
>NW_021219151.1:0-1150 GCF_002162155.2 Triticum dicoccoides
CTAGCCAAATTCTCAGCACCAAGTAGAAATACTACTTGTGATTCCAAATACCCTTAAACCAGTTTAGCCATGAGAGTCCACCATATCTACCTATGGATTGAGTAAGATCCTTCAAGTAAGTTGTCAACGGTGCAAGCAATAAAAATTGCTCTCTAAATATGCATGACTTATTAGTGCGAAGAAAATAAGCTTTATAGGAACTTGTTGTGGAAGTAATAAAAGCGACGGACTGCATAATAAAGGTCCACATACAAGGGGCAATATAAAGTGATGTTCTTTTGCATTAAGATTTTGTGCATCAACCCTAAACGCGCATGACAACCTCTGCTTCCCTCTGCAAAGGGCCTATCTTTTATTATTATCCTCTACCTTATGCAAGAGTCACGGTGATCTTCACCTTTCCTTTTTCATTTTATCCTTTGGCAAACTCAGCATGTTGGAAAGAACATGATATATATATATATATATATATATATATATATAATTGGATGTAGGGGAGCATGAATTATTATTGTTGACATTACCCTTGAGGTAAAAGGTTGTGGGGCAAAACTATAAGCCCCTATCATTCTTTGTGTCCGATTAAAACTCCGTAAACACAAGTATTGCGTGAATATTAGCAATTATGAAGGACTAAGTGATAGTTGAGTGTGTGGACTTGCTTTTAAGCTCTAACATAGACTCTTTCCGATGTTATGATAAATTGCAATTGCTTCAATGACTGAGGTTATAATTTGTTGGTGCTCAATAAGTTTTCCGATTCATACTTTTGCATTGTGAAAAGATCATCACTCGAAAATAAGTAATCATATGACAAAATTTATATATGCTGCTGTTATGGAAACAATCATGATGCCTTCATGCCCGTATTTTATTTTTATCGACGCCTCTACCTCTAAACATGAGGACATATTTATTGTTATCGGCTTTTCGCTTGAGGACAAGCAAGGTCTAAGCTTGGGGGAGTTGATACGTCCATTTTGCATCATGCTTTTATATCAATATTTATTGCATTATGGGCTGTTATTTCACGTTATGTCACAAAACTTATGGCTATTCTCTCTTATTTTACAAGGTTTACATGAAGAGGGAGAATGCCGGCAGCTGGAATTCTGGGCTGGAAAAGGAGCAAATATTGGAGACCTATTCT
>NW_021219152.1:0-1632 GCF_002162155.2 Triticum dicoccoides
AGAGCTTCCCGAAGCCGCCGCCAAGAAGGTCCCCAAGATCAACGCCAAGAGCGCTGAGGAGCAGTCTGCTCTGGCAAACCCCAGGGTTTGTTCCGTTGAAGCAGAGGCTCCCGGCAAGTTTTGCTCCGGCAAGCTTGCCGGGGAACGTCAAGCTCCGGCACAACCGCAGGTTCTCGCCGTAGAAGCGGACGTTCCCGCAGCGACAGATTTGCCTTGCGCCGAGGAGCAGTCTGCTCCGGCAAGCCCCAGGGTTTGTTCCGTTGAAGCAGAAGCTCCCGACAAGTTTTGCTCCGGCAAGCTTGCCTGGGAACGTCAAGCTCCGGCGAAGCCGCAGGTTCTCGCCGTAGAAGCGGATGTTCCCGCAGCAGCAGATTTGCCTTTAGTTCTTGTTGTCGAGCCACAAGCTCCAGCATGGGCACAACACATTGTCCGTTTCCTTCAGACAGGAGAACTTCCCGAAGAGCAAGAAGAAGCGGAAAGAGTAGCCCGGCAGTCAAGTATGTACCAGTTTGTCGACAAGGCACTATACAGAAGAAGACTCAACGGTGTGAAATTGAAGGGTATTCACCGGGAAGACGGACAAAAGCTGTTGGCAGAGATACATGGAGGCATATGTGGACACCACATTGGCGCAAGAGCACTTGTCGGCAAAGCATTCCGGCAAGGATTCTTTTGGCCGACAGCCCTCCAGGATGCAACTGGACAAGTAACCAAGTGTGAAGCGTGCCAGTTCCATTCCAAGCAGATACACCAACCAGCTCAAGCTCTCTAGACGATCCCTTTATCCTGGCCATTTTTGGTCTGGGGGCTCGACATCCTCGGCCCCTTTCCCCGAGCAGTCGGGGGCTTTGAGTACTTGTACGTTGCAATCGACAAGTTCACAAAGTGGCCGGAAGTGGAACTAGTGAGGAAGGTGACAGCACAGTCAGCAGTCAAGTTCTTCAGGTCGATTGTTTGCTGCTTCGGGATCCCCAACAGGATAATCACCGACAACGGTACACAATTCACGAGCCGCACCTTCATGCAGTATGTCCAAGATCTTGGCGCCAAGGTCTGCTTCGCTTCTGTTGCTCACCCGAGAAGCAACGGTCAAGCGGAGAGGGCAACTGCTGAAGTGCTGCGCGGGCTCAAGACTAGAACTTTCGACAGGCTGCACAAGTGCGGAAGAAACTGGATCGAGGAGCTGCCGGTGGCTCTTTGGTCGATCAGGACGACGCCAAATCGAGCCACTGGCCAGACACCTTTCGCTCTAGTCTATGGAGCAGAGGCAGTTATCCCCACGGAACTCGTATACGGGTCACCTTGAGTGCTCGCTTATGATGAGCTCGAGCAAGAGCAGCTGCGACAAGATGACGCGCTGCTCCTTGAGGAAGACCGTCTTCAGGCTGCTGTGCGAGATGCTCGCTACCAGCAAGCTTTTGCGCCGCTACCATAGCCGCAAAGTTAATGCCAGAAGTCTCGAGGAAGGCGACCTTGTTCTTCAGCGTGTTCAGTCCGCCAAGAATTCCAACAAGTTGACGCCGAAGTGGGAAGGCCCTTACCGGGTGAAACGAGTCACTAGGCCCGGCGCTGTCCGCCTTGAGACCGAAGATGGCATTCCGGTGAGCAACTCCTGGAACATTGAGCATCTTC
>NW_021219153.1:0-844 GCF_002162155.2 Triticum dicoccoides
AAAAGGTTCCGAGTTGGCATGGTATCATCATTTCACCCACATAGCATGTGCAAGAAAGTAGGGACGCTTATGGCAAAAACTGGATGCACTTCATGTACAAAACAGAAAGTCTCCTTCAAAGTATCAGGGTTTCATACGGAAACTCGTCTGTTACAATGGGATTTCATTTCTTTTGAACTTATTTGAACCCCCTTGTTTTTCCGATTTAAAAATGCACCATTCAAAGCCACATCATCAATTTACAACTGTTTCTGGCTTCATTTGTTATTTTCATGCATTTATTGATTATTTTGATCTATAAGACCATGAAATTGAAAAGCATTTGAAATGAACTCTGAAAAGGTTCCAAGTTGGCATGGTATCATCATTTCACTCACATAGCACGTGCAAGAAAGTAGAGAGGCTTACGGCAAAAACTGGATGCACTTCGTGTACAAAATAGACAGTCTCCTTCGAAGTATCAGGGTTTCATACGGAAACTCGTCTGTTACAAAGGGATTTCATTTCTTATGAACTTATTTGAACCCCCTTATTTTTCTGTGTTTAAAATGCACCATTCAAAGCCACATCATCAATTTACAACCCTTTCTGACTTCATTTGTTATTTTTCATGCATTTACTGATTATTTTGAGCTATAAGACCATGAAATTGAAAAGCATTTGAAATGAATCTGAAAAGGTTCCAAGTTGGCATGGTATCATCATTTCACCCACATGGCATGTGCAAGAAAGTAGAGAGGCTTACGGCAAAAACTGGATGCACTTCGTGTACTAAACAGAAAATCTCCTTTGAAGTAGGTTTCATACGGAAACTCATCTGTTACAAAGGGATTTCATTTCTTTT
>NW_021219154.1:0-2235 GCF_002162155.2 Triticum dicoccoides
CGCCTCGCTAAACGCGGTGAGGTGGGACAGTAAAACGATTCGAATAAAGACTTGGCCGTGGTGTGATGTCACGCTACGGAATACGTCGGGAGATTAGATTTGTGTAAATATTATTCTCTCTATGGCAATATGTGGAAACTTATTTTGCAGAGCCGGACACTACCTTTGTGTTCAAAATCTTCTATGAAGTACTTGGAGGAGGAACCCGCCTTGCAATGCCGAAGACAATCTGCGCGCCGGACTCGTCGTCATTGAAGCCTGGTTCAGGGGCTACTGAGGGAGTCCTGGATTAGGGGGTGTCCAGATAGCCGGACTATACCTTCGGTCGGACTCCTGGACTATGAAGATACAAGATTGAAGACTTCGTCCCGTGTCCGGAAGGGACTTTCCTTGGCGTGGAAGGCAAGCTTGGCGATATGGATATGTAGATCTCCTACCATTGTAACCGACTATGTGTAACCCTAGCCCTCTCCGGTGTCTATATAAACCGGAGGGTTTTAGTCCATAGGACGAACAACAATCATACCATAGGCTAGCTTCTAGGGTTTAGCCTCCTTGATCTCGTGGTAGATCTACTCTTGTACTACCCATATCATCAATATTAATCAAGCAGGACGTAGGGTTTTACCTCCATCAAGAGGGCCCAAACCTGGGTAAAACATTGTGTCCCCCGCCTCCTGTTACCATCCGCCTAGACACACAGTTCGGGACCCCCTACCCGAGATCCGCCGGTTTTGACACCGACATGTGGAAAAAAGGATAGTAGCATTGCCCCTTTTTATTCATATTCTTTTTTTGGGCCTTCCTTTTTTTCTTTGGCCTTTCTCTTTTTTTTGGACAATGCTCTATTGAATGATGATCATCACACTTCTATTTATTTGCAACTCAATGATTACAACTCGATACTAGAACAAAGTATGACTCTATATGGATGCCTCCGGTGGTGTACCGGGATATGCAATGAATCAAGAGTGACAAGTATGAAAAAATTATGAATGGTGGCTTTGCCACAAATACTATGTCAACTACATGATCATGCTAAGCAATATGACAATGATGAATGTGTCATGATAAACTGGATGGTGGAAAGTTGCATGACAATATATCTCGGAATGGCTATGGAAATGCCATAATAGGTAGGTATGGTGGCTGTTTTGAGGAAGATATAAGGAGGTTTATGTGTGAAAGAGCATATCATATCACGGGGTTTGGATGCACCGGCGAAGTTTGCGCCAACTCTCAATGTGAGAAAGGGCAATGCACGGTACCGAAGAGGCTAGCAAGGATGGAAGGGTGAGAGTGTGTATAATCCATGGACTCAACATTAGTCATAAAGAACTCACATGCTTATTGCAAAAATCTACAAGTCATCAAAAACCTCGGCACTACGTGCATGCTCCTAGGGGGATAGATTGGTAGGAAAAGACCATCGCTCGTCCCCGACCGCCACTCATAAGGAAGACAATCAAATAACACCTCATGTTTCAAATTTGTTGCATAACATTTACTATACGTGCATGCTACGGGACTTGCAAACTTTAACTCAAGCACTTCTCAAATTCACAACTACTCAACTAGCATGACTCTAATATTACCATCCTCATATCTCAAAACAATCATCAAGTATCAAACTTCTCTTAGTATTCAACACACTCATAAGAGAATTTTATTATTCTTGAATACCTAGCATATTAGGATTTTAAGAAATTACCATGCTATTAAGACTCTCAAAATAATCTAAGTTAAGCATGAGAGTTCATCTATTTCTTCAAAATAAAACTACCACCATGCTCTAAAAGATATAAGTGAAGCACTAGAGCAAATGACAAACTACTCCGAAAGATATAAGTGAAGATCAATGAGTAGTCGAATAATTATGCAACTATGTGAAGACTCTCTAACGTTTAATAATTTAAGATCTTGGTATTTTACAGCAAGCAAAACTAAATAAAATAACATGACGCTCCAAGCAAAACACATATCATGTGGCGAATAAAAATATAGCTCCAAGTAAAGTTACCGATGAACGAAGACGAAAGAGGGGATGCCTTCCGGGGCATCCCCAAGCTTAGACTCTTGGCTATCCTTGAATATTACCTTGGGGTGCCTTGGGCATCCCAAATCTTAGGCTCTTGCCACTCCTTATTCCATAGTCCATCGAATCCTTACCCAAAACTTGAAAACTTCACAACACAAAACTTAACAGAAAACTCGTAAGCTCCGTTAGTATAAGAA
>NW_021219155.1:0-1135 GCF_002162155.2 Triticum dicoccoides
CTCTGGGTCCCCAAAATGCTGAGTAATAGTGCACGAAACGGACAAGAATCAGCCAAATATGTGAGTGTTGATGACCGACATGTAAACGCACCCCGGGGTTCGTCAATCGTGGAAATGACTCCGGGACCCCAAAACAGAGTAATAGTCCAAGAAACGGCCCAGAATCGGCCAAAACTGTGATTGTTGATGACGGACACGTAAGCACACCTTGGGGTTCAGCAACTATGGAAATTGCTTCAGGACCCCAAAAAGATAAATAATAGTCCATGAAACGGGTCAGAATTGGACAAAACTTTGAGTGTTGACGACGGACACATGAACGCACCCCGGGGTTCATCAATCGTGGAAATCGCTCTGGGTCCCTAAAACGCTGAGTAATAGTGCACGAAACCACGAGTAATAGAACATGAAACGAGAATCACTTTGGGACCCCAAAACGGTGAGTAATAGTCCATGAAACGGGCCATAAACTGCCGAAACCGCGAGTGTTGATGATCGACACGTAAGCGCACCTTGGAGTTCGATAACCATGGAAATCACTCCGGGACCCCTAAACGGTGAGTAATAGTGCATGAAACTGGCCAGAATCGGCCAAAACTGCGAGTGTTGATGAGCAACACGTAAGCACACCTTGGGGTTCAACAACTATGGAAATCACTTCGGGACCCGAAAACGATGAGTAATATTCCACGAAATGGGTCGGAATTGGACAAAACTGTGAGAGTTGATGACGGACACATAAACGTGCCCCGGGGTTCAGCAATCGTGGAAATCGCTCTGGGTCCCCAAAATGCTGAGTAATAGTGCACGAAACGGACAAGAATCAGCCAAATATGTGAGTGTTGATGACCGACATGTAAACGCACCCCGGGGTTCGTCAATCGTGGAAATGACTCCGGGACCCCAAAACAGAGTAATAGTCCAAGAAACGGCCCAGAATCGGCCAAAACTGTGATTGTTGATGACGGACACGTAAGCACACCTTGGGGTTCAGCAACTATGGAAATTGCTTCAGGACCCCAAAAAGATAAATAATAGTCCATGAAACGGGTCAGAATTGGACAAAACTTTGAGTGTTGACGACGGACACATGAACGCACCCCGGGGTTCATCAATCGTGGAAATCGCTCTGGGT
>NW_021219156.1:0-1202 GCF_002162155.2 Triticum dicoccoides
TTATTGCGCGTGATGGGCCAGGCCAAGTAGCGTGGCTGGTTGTTGCGTCCACCAGTTTTTATTTCAGCCTTTTGGTTATTTCTCTACTGGTTGCGCTGGATTCTTTTTCTCTACTCGTCCTTTTTTGGCTCCTTTCTAACACACGTATAACTTTTAAAGCATGAATATATTCATATTCATTTGAATATTTAAAAATTCATGATGTTTAAAAAATCATGAAATATTTCAAAAATCATGGAATTTTCACATGTGTATTTTTATTTTTTTGTATATTTTATAAAACACGGGATGCTTTTTCCTGAACTTCAAAAACTTTCTAAACATTTATTAGAGTTCATGAACTTATTTTTTGCAATAATATTTTTTTAAAACTTTCCAAAAATCATTTGTGGAAAAGGAAAGCCACCTAACAACGGCGATGCTTGCGTGACCTCACTACCATGCCTGCCCCCACCCATTGGTCATCGTTGCCCGACCCCCACCACACAACCTTGATACCCTTCCTGCAGCAACCTCTCGGTCATTGGCCCCTCGCAAACTACAAGCTCATCATCGTCGTTGTTCCCCTTCTTGTTCGATTAGGTTATGCAGAGTCCCTCCCCCCCCTTCTCTGGTTCTGCCTAGTCACTTTTAATATGTGGGGCATAATTCGACACACCAATTGCCTACTTGCAACCTTCATGGTTTGGAACCAACCGTGAGACGACTAGATGCCGGTGAGTAACAAATCATACTGATTTGAATATCACTTGCATCTAACAACAAAATTGATCAGTGAGACTTAGTTGTGAGGATGACTAGGCCAAAAAACAGTCATGAGGATGGTTGCTCTCTCGCACACAATACTTCCCTCTCTCGCATTCGAATTTTTTGGCTATATATACTTCTTGCTGCTGTTTGAGCCTTCTTACTATAGTTCTGGTCCTTTGTTGACCTCCTTCTCTCTGGCATGACTAGGTGGAGACGGCCACAAGGTGGATGATCTATGGATGGATCTCGGTGCGGGGCAGGTCACATGCCGTAGCTATCGAAGGAGGTGCGGGCGAGCTGCCTCATGGTGAGGATGAGGTCAGTCAGGATAGATAGTGTTAATGAAGAAAATAAGTTTTTTAGAATAATTTTACTGGAAGGGCTAGCAATGCTCTAGATGACTTTAGTGTTTACTATCACATATGTCATGCATTGCAACGGGAAAGAAGATT
>NW_021219157.1:0-1211 GCF_002162155.2 Triticum dicoccoides
GACTTTGAAGCCACCATAATGGGTGCATGAAGCCTTGGACGAAATATACAAGATGCCACTTCATAAATTTCGTCCCGAGGCTATTTTAGGTGCTGCGTCACCTTATTATTGGGCCAGGCCCATGTAATTTCGAAATACATAAGTATAGGCTATTTTTAGAGTCCGTATGTGTGGGGAAACAAGAGATAGGGTTGATTTCGGACCCCTCCACCAAGGGCCACGAAATTCCCCCCTCTTCCTCCATATATACAGCCCTTAGGGCATCGTTTAGACTTTGGGTTTTGTTTAGATTAAAAGTTCGCCATAGCTGCAACTTCGCATACTTCGTTTGTGTTCAACGACCAGACAAAGGCGTCACAGAACCCCACCTTGATCAATAAAGCTTTCATCTTATATTCGCAATATCCAGATTGCAATCTTAGTTTCTTGCTTGTTCTTCGTTTGCTCGCAGGAAACAAACCCTCGTGGTCAGGTTGATCGTGCTCCGGCGTGGTCAATAACCTCTCGGAGTTGGTTTAGCGATTGCTAAGGCGCGACGTCCTCGCACGTTCGTAGTCGGATCGTCAAAGTCGACTTCCACCAAAGCGATATCCATCATCTCATCGAAAGACGGGACACCTTTGCCTCTATCAACAAGAGCATATAATTCTTTATCATAAGTAGAATAATTCAGACTAGGCCCACTCAATTTTTCAGAAAAGTATGCAACATGTTTGCCATCTTGTAATAACACACCGCCTAATCCAATTCCACTAGCATCACATTCAAACTCAAAAGTCTTATTAAAATCAGGAAGTTGGAGTAAAGGAGCATGTGTCAACTTATCTTTCAATACCGAGAAGGCTTCTTCCTGTGCGGTACCCCAAAGAAAAGGCACATCTTTCTTTGTAAGCTCATTGAGAGGTGCAGCAATGGTGCTGAAATCTCTCACAAAACGCCTATAGAACCCAGCGAGGCCAAGAAAACTCCTCACTTGTGTGACCGTTTTGGGTTGCGGCCAACTCTCAATAGCTTCAATCTTGGCTTTATCAACTTCAATTCCCTGTGGAGTAACAACATAGCCAAGAAAAGATACTCGGTCGGTGCAAAAGGTGCACTTCCCAAGGTTACCAAACAAACGTGCATCACGTAGAGCAATAAAAACAGCACGTAAATGTTCCAAATGTTCTTCCAAAGATCTGCTATAAATCAATATGTCATCAAAGTAAACT
>NW_021219158.1:0-1473 GCF_002162155.2 Triticum dicoccoides
ATCCGTGTTCGTGAGGAAGATATCCCCAAGACCGCCTTTGTGACTCGTTATGGTTCATACGAGTACACCGTCATGTCTTTCGGCTTAACCAATGCTCCAGCCACCTTCTCTCGCCTGATGAACTATATATTCATGGATTACCTCGACAAGTTCGTCGTGGTTTATCTGGATGATATTCTGGTATTTTCCAAGAACGAAGAGGAACATGCTGAACATCTTCGCCTCGTGCTGGAAAAGCTACGAGAGCATCAACTTTATGCCAAGTACTCCAAATGTGAATTCTGGCTTCCCGAAGTAACCTATCTCGGGCATGTCATCTCTAAGGATGGTATTGCCGTTAACCCTGAACGAGTTCAGGCTATTCTCGATTGGACTCCTCCGAAGAACGTTAAGCAAGTCAGAAGTTTTCTCGGTCTCGCCAGCTACTGCCGTCGATTCGTCGAGAACTTCTCCAAGATTTCCAGGCCTCTGACTAACCTATTGCATAAGGGCGTCAAGTTCCAGTGGACAGACAAATGTCAGGAAAGCTTCCAGGCACTCAAAGACAAGTTGACTTCTGCCCCAGTACTAGCTCCACCTGATACTAAGAAGGACTTCGTCATTTACTGCGACGCTTCCCGTCAAGGATTAGGCTGTGTCCTAATGCAAGAGCGTAAAGTGGTTGCTTATGCCTCTCGTCAATTGCGCCCTCACGAAGAGAACTACCCAGTTCACGACCTCGAACTTGCTGCTGTCATTCATGCGCTAAAACAGTGGCGACATTACCTACTCGGTAATCGCTGCGAGATCTTCACTGACCACCAAAGTCTGAAGTATCTGTTTACTCAGCCAGACCTGAACCTCCGTCAACAGAGATGGATGGAGACTGTTGCAGACTTTGATTTGGGTATTTCCTATACACTAGGCAAGGCTAATGTAATGGCTGATGCCTTGAGCCGCAAGTCTTACTGCAACCACCTCCAGGTTCACAAAGTCCAGCCCTCACTTGTTGAAGAATTCCGAAAGCTAAACCTCCATATTGTACCTCCGGGTGCACTCGCTCCCCCTCCTCCGGAGTTCCGCAAGATGAATCTCCGTGTTGTTTCCCAGGGTTCCCTCTATACCCTGGCTGTTGAACCCGATCTCGTGGGCACCATAAAGACAATGCAGGGATTTGACTCTGAAGTCTACAAGATTAAGCAAGACCTCAAAGAAGGAAGTTCCTCATCCTTCACTATTGCTGATGATGGCGCCTTGTACTTCAAAGGCCGCCTAGTGGTGCCGTGTAAGAAGGAAAACCTGAATATGACTCAGGAGGTTATGAAAGAAGCTCATGATACGCCTCTATGTATCCATCCTGGTAGTACGAAGATGTATCAAGACATTCGTCAGAGATTCTGGTGGTCTAACATGAAGCAAGACATTGCTCGTTATGTTGCTGAATGTGACGTTTGCCGTCGTATCAAAGCAGAACATCAAAGGCCTGCTGGAACT
>NW_021219159.1:0-1058 GCF_002162155.2 Triticum dicoccoides
CATTCCGATGTCCCGACTGAGCACTAGTAACATGAGCTTTCATGGAGTTATACCAGGGAAGAAAGCCGAGTCACTCGGCCAAATAGCTTTGGACGTGGTGTTTGGTGATTCGAAACATTTTCGCAAAGAAAAGTTGACGTTTGAGGTCGTGGATTTTCAGAGTGCATATCATGCCATTTTGGGGAGACCAGCTTACGCACGGTTCATGGCTCGACCATGTTACGTGTACCTCAAATTGAAGATGCCCGGCCCCAAAGGAGTGATCACTGTCACCGGTGATCGGAAAAAGGCAGAAGAGTGCTTTCAGAAGGGCTCCAAGATTGCCGATTCCCAGGTGACAGCGGTCGAGTTCGAGGAATACAAGCAAAACGCAGATCCGAGTGACTTGCTGCGATCAAAGAAACCCGCCACAGAGTCTGCATTCCAGTCGTCCTGTGAGACGAAGGCTGTTCACATTCACCCGACCGACCCGGATGCAGCTCCGACCTGCATCTCCACAACACTCGACCCGAAATAGGAAGAAGCGCTCATCCAGTTCCTTCGTGAGAACTGGGACATTTTTGCATGGAAGCCCGCTGACATGCCAGGTGTTCCTAGGGGACTGGCTGAGCATCGCCTAAGAGTCGACTCGTCTGCAAAACCAGTCAAAGAGCATCTTCGGCGGTCCGCCATCCAGAAGAGAAAAGCCATTGGTGAGGAAGTGGCTCGACTGTTGGCGGCAGGATTTATCCGAGAGATATACCACTCCGAGTGGCTCGCTAATGTCGTCATGGTCCCTAAGAAGGACAAGTCGCTCCGAATGTGCATTGATTTCAAGCACATCAACCGGGCCTGCCCGAAAGATCATTTTCCTCTCCCTCGCATAGATCAAATTGTTGACTCGACCGCGGGATGCGAGAGGCTATCTTTTTTAGATGCCTACTCCGGGTACCACCAGATCCGTCTGTACGGACCCGACGAGGTAAAAACAGCTTTCATCACTCCATTCGGGTGCTTCTGCTATATCACCATGCCATTCGGCCTCAAGAATGCCGGAGCCACATTTATGCGAATGATTC
>NW_021219160.1:0-3870 GCF_002162155.2 Triticum dicoccoides
TCCTCGCCTGACATCGTTCTCTCTGCTCCTTGCCAGTGTTAACTATTTCTCACCACTTATGTTTACTCCTTTTGTGCTTTGCTCTAGCGCTTTGCTTCCTCCGTGACATGGAGGAGAGGGTGATGGGGCCTCCCTCACTACAACCAACACAACAAGGATGGCAAAAGCAAAGGAGGAGGAAGGGAGCGCCCACCCACGGGCCACAACAACACAACAGATCCGCATGAGGAGGTGTCGGGGGAGGGGCTGCCTGTCGGCCAAACAAGTTGTCTGACACCGGGATGGCGAACAGGTTCTGCGAGATGCGTCTGCCATTCTTAGCCTTACCCATGTCATGTTGCACAAGCGCCACAGGTGGACAATGATACAAATGAGGAGTGCAATGCGGGGTAGGATCCATACCTTTTTTTAGAAAGGGTAGGATCCATACCTGCATGGTGATTTCTTTGCTTTGATTTGCTCCTTCTCGTTAGTTCATGTTAGCTCTGCATTGTCTCGGTTTTTTTAGTAGCAAGTTTCATCCAAACACTCTATCTGGTGTTTGGAAATAATGAACGTCAAATCGTCCCTACACGCATGTGCTCGCTAGGCCTACATAGTGTTGGAAATGTGCCCTAAGGCATAATTGCGTTATTACTTGTTTCCATGTTTATAGTTAATGTTTATATTCTATGCTATAACTGCTATGGCTCTCGTACCTACGAAAACCAAGAGGTTTAGAGGAAAACACATGTGTTGACTCTAGGACTTGCGTCACATGATGGTTCTGTTTTCCTGATCATGGGCATACTTAAGTGTAACAATGATGCCGACAACATGAAGGCACAATGGTAGAAGAACATTCATGTTGAATTGACCCAAGTTGTATGTTATACTAAGAGATGAAATCATCACAAGTTTCTAGTCCATAACATGAGAAAGTTAACGTACACACAATTACTAAGACCATGAGAGTATCGAGTCACTCCATACTGAACGATGTCCTTTGGGGTTGTTCTAACGTCAACCGTAACAAGGTGGTCATAACAGCAACTTACAGGTTCATCAGAAAGGTATGAAGAGGGACTAGATAGCTTGAGACTAGGATTTTCTCCTCCGACGATGGAGAATATTCTTTGGGCCCTCTCGCTGTGACGGTATACATCATAGTCTGGCCAGACAAAGCGTGACTTGATCACAGGGATGCCAAAACACAAGAACGAGAAAAGAAAACAAAATCAGTAATGAGAAAACTAGGATAGTGATAATGTGTTTGATGGGGATGCCGATATATCCCATCTTGGGTTTTGTAAAGTATCATGAAGCAAAAGGAATAGCATACAGTAGCTACAAGTTCTCACTCGATAAACATTCAAGTGAGTATAGGTGTCAATATGGATGTCCATGCTTCCACTATTGATCATTGATGGTTTTTGGGTTATATATATATATATATATATTTCACGGAACCTGCAGGGTCACACGCTTAATTAAGAACCATTTATATGTTGAGTAGTAGATGAGTTAGGAGCATAGGAGAATATCATCAGAAAAGTTTCAGAGTTAACAATAATTGTTTTGAGAGAGAACCAGGAGAGTTTCGGAGAAAACCGAAAAGATGGAAAAAGTTCTGGAGGATGTAGTAATAATATAGGTGATAGAGGCGGGGGTGTCCCGATCTTTCGATGAGATGATAACTATCGATTTGGTGGAGATGACTTTGACGATCCGACTACAAACGTGCACGACGTTGCGCCTTAGCAATCGCTAAACCAACTCCGAGAGGTTATTGACCATGCCGGAGTATGATCAACCTGACCACGAAGGTCTGTTCTTGCAAACAATCGAAGAAAAAGCAAGAATATGATAAAAGCAATCTGAATATTGCGAGTATATATGAAGTATTGACAAAGGTGGGGATCCATAAGCGGTCTTGGTCTGGCCGTTGGACACAAATGAAGTACACGAAGTTGCAATGGCTAACTTTTAACTAAACAAATCCCAAGGGAAAAGCTACTAGATGGATCTACTTATATAGGATCAAGGGGTGGCGGCCAAGGAGGTGGGAGGACGTCCCAAGGCAGCCTAAAACTAACCCTAGGTCGTACAAGGCCAATGGACCCAAGTGGAGGTGATGTAACACATTTGGACTTGTAGTTTAACTCGGATTCTGCTGCAGCATCAGATTGTTTCGTCCATAACTCAACGCTCCGGACGAATTTGAAGGTGAATCCAATTGGATTGGAAAGTGCACGAAATCTAGTTTCCAACAAAAAAAAAGAATCACCCAATTGGGAGTCCGTATGAAAAATTCGTTGGCGTTTTGAGTTAGGTATGCCTGTGCAGTCCGAATCTGAATCCAGAACGTGAGAGACTTGGACTCTATCTTCTTTTGGCCCAAAAATGACCTGAGAAGACTTTTTGAATAGAACATAAACTTCTCCTTTTCCCTTATCTTCATATGTGGATTGTACAAATGTCCCATACACCTGCAATTGGACAAAACACAAAAGTGTGTGAAGTATTTTTGTTCTGGATAACATAAATAGATTATTGAATAGTTTGCACTAGAAATCACCTGACAAATATGCATGTATGCAATATTTTTGGTCTTATCCAAGGTAGTCATGTCCTCATCAATAGGAGAGCTCCAGAATTACCGGGAGCCCCTGGAAATTTTATAGGCACCATGGGCTGCCTAGAATATATTAGGCCTGTTAGTGGTAGCCACGTGGGACTTAAGGCCCATATAGGTGGCGCCCCTAGCCTTGCCCCCAAGCTAGGAGTGTGGCAGAGCATTTGGAGAGGCCCCATGATGTCGGGTAGGACCCTACATTTCCCAATCTTTCACACATGGAGGGGATCAAGAGAGAGACACTCAAGAACACAAGAGGAACCCTCAAAACAAGATCCAATTACACATTCACTAAATAAGCAAACACACAATAGACCCACGAAGGTACAAGGTCAACAACGGAAAAGAGAGTAAGCCCTAGAGGTAATAATATTGTATTATTATACTTCCGTGTTCATAATTAAGAGTTTACATTCTATGTTATAACTGCTATGATCCTGGTATATGCGATTCAGTGGAAAAATCATATGCACTTGTAGAATGACAAACGGTAAAATAAGATTCCTAGTCTCACCTCTAAGACTAGCTCAAGTGTTTTTTGTCATCTCGTTTTCCGGATCTTCAGATATTGTTAAGAGTAACGATAGTCGCAAAACAACATTGAGAGTATGACGTTAGAAGAACAATCATATTGAATTGACCCAAACCTGTTTGTTATACTTGGAGATAGTATCATCATAAGTCAATTGCCATAAGACAGAGTGTTAATGATAGAGGCGGGGTGTCCCGATCTTTCGATGAGATGATAACTATCGATTTGGTGGAGACGACTTTAACGATCCGACTACAAACGTGCAACGACGTTGTGCCTTAGCAATCGCTAAACCAACTCCGAGAGGTTATTGACCACGCCGGAGCACGATCAACCTGACCACGAAGGTCTATTCCTGCAAGCAATCGAAGAACAAGCAAGAATATGATAAAAGCAATCTGAATATCGCGAATATGTATGAAGTATTGATAATGGTGGGGATCCGAAAAGTGGTCTTGGTCTGGTCGTTGGACACAAACGAAGCACACGAAGTTGCAATGGCTAACTTTTAACTAAACAAATCCCAAGGAAAAGCTACTAGATGGATCTACTTATATAGGAGCAAGGGGTGGCGGCCAAGGAGGTGGGAGGACGTCCCAAGGCAGCCTAAAACTAAATCTAGGTCGTACAAGGCCAATGGGCCCAAGTGGAGGTGATGTAACACCTTTGGACTTGTAGTTTGACTCGGATTCTGCTGCAGCATCAGATTGTTTCGTCCACAACT
>NW_021219161.1:0-1441 GCF_002162155.2 Triticum dicoccoides
TAAATAGTCAAAATAAATAAATTTGCACACACTATATAAAAAGTTTATGCATTTTTAAAGTGCAAGAATAAGCATATAATAGTGAAATTTTCACAAGAAAAAGTTTCCTAAGAAGGAATCAATTAGTGTATTGATGTTACCCTTAAATAAAAAATAACAATTAAAACCAAATCAAATAATGTTATTTTATAAGGAACAATGAAAGTGGCACTGCTATTACCTTTTAAGAAGAAATAAAATGAAAAATAAATAAAAACAAAAACTTGCACACAACTTTGCACTAAAATTGCACCTTTTGTAGTATGCAAAGAGTAATCATATAAGGGGAGTAATCGTATAATAGTGAAATTTTAGCATATATTTATAGTATGTGTATACATTTACACTCACCCAACAGCCAAAACACCACCAAAAGAAGATGAAAAACCGACTAATGATGAAAAAAGCAAAAACAAAAAATTAAAACAGAAAAGAACAAAGGGAGAGGGTTGGGTCACATAGGTAATGGGCTTCTGCCAGTTAAGATTTGACTTACCCAAATCTATGGTCACTAAAAGGGCAGTCTAAAACAACTCATATAACAAACCAGGAAAAAAGGAGCTTGAATCTCAAAGCAGAAATCAACAGCCCAAAAATTGACTGACCCACAATCAATTTTGAGGGGACTTGCATATTGCTAATTGGGCATACATATGTTTTTTTTCGTACTACAACACAATGAATTGGTTCCTCAGTAAGAAAAAGGCCAGCTTCTAATATACATTCTGAACTAGAAGGTGTATCCTTTACAGCCAAAATTCCTGTGTAACCGGTGCACCCTATAATAAAAAAATATGATAATTTTTAAGAAAAAACAGAAATTAGAAGATTGGAAAAATAAACATCTCTCACGTCACAAAAATTCTAGTTTTACAATACGAAGTCACGGGTTAAGAAATAAAAATGAAAGATCATGTTATGAATAGTAGCTAATTCATATTTGGCTATGAATTGGGCCAGCTAACACTACAATTGTTGAATTTGTTATCTTTGTTTCTTAAGATGTGTGTTGAATTTGTAACTGAAATTATGTGAACGTGCTATGCCTATGTAGTTAATTATTTTCAGAATTTTCAAGAACCCATAGCATGTGTTTTCAACGTTGGTGCTGGGTTCACCCGATATGTTCTCCGTTGTGTATAATAGACAGCACACAAAACTTGCAGAACAAAGAGAGAAAAAACCTATGCATAAAGAGGTTTATTTCCATGAATTAAACTGTTTCTTAACAGCAAATGGAATGCAGAATCGAGATTACCATATTGTTTATATATAAAGCATCCCAGTCTTCTCAGTTTACACTAACAGTATGGCTGCCTCCGTGGCACATGTTAGCAAGTACAAGGTTGTAAATGTAGTACAATTAACATGCCAGACGAATAAGAGCAGAGCCTAACCATAT
>NW_021219162.1:0-1687 GCF_002162155.2 Triticum dicoccoides
TGTTCTTGCGCCCCATTGGGCATCGAGTACATTTCAGTAGTGGCCTAGAAGTCAACAAACAAGACAAAAAGTCAGTCGACTGAATTCTAGCAAAGCAGAATGAAGGAAGTAGGATCACAGTCGGAGATTCATAATTGGACCTTGTCTGGCTCGTATGATTGGTCGAGTGGAGGGATCCTCCTGGCTCCTCGGGGGTTGTCCTTGTTCCCTGTGATGGCAGTCATCCACCTCTCCAATATGGCGTCCTTGACCTCCTCCGGGTGGACCCGAGTGGTGTCTTCAGTGCCGGAATACATCCACATCGGATGGTCTCGATATTGAAGTGGTTGGACGCATCGTCGAAGGAAAACCTCCAAAAGATCCATGCCAGTCACCCCGTCATGGATAAGCTGGACTACACGCTCGACCAGCACCTTGACCTGAGCCTTCTCCTCCGGGACCACCTTCAGAGAGGACGGCTTGCTCACTCGATCCATGGAGAAAGGAGGGAGTCCAGTCGACTGCCCTGGCGTCAGCTGGTCTTGGCAGTAGAACCAGGTCGACTGCCACCCTCGGACCGACTCAGGAAGGACCATGGCTGGAAAAGCACTTTTACTCCTCATTTGAACCCCAAGACCCCCACAGATCTGAATCACTTGGGTTTTCTCGTCACTCGGATTGGCCTTTTTCACCGTCTGGGAGCGATAGGTGAAAATGTGTTTGAAAAGGCCCCAATGCGGCCGACAACCCAAGAAATTCTCACACAAGGACACGAAAGTAGCGAGATAGACGATAGAGTTGGGTGTGAAGTGGTGGAGTTGTGCCCCAAAGAAGTTGAGAAATCCCCGAAAGAAAGGGTGGGGTGGCAGAGAAAACCCACGGTCGACGTGGGTAGCTAAGAGGACACACTCACCCTCTTGAGGCTGCGGCTGCCACTCCTTCCTCGGGAGCCTCGCTGATCCATGAGGGATCAGTCCCTCATTGGCCAGGTCATCAAGATCTTTCTGGCGGATGGTCGAGCGGATCCAGTCGCCCTGGATCCAGCCTTGCGGCAGACCGGCTTGCAACGAGGATCCGCCCCAACTGGCGGCCCTCCCCTTCGCCTTTGCCATCGCCTTCTTCGCCCTCTCCAGAGCCGCCGTCTTCTCCTTCACCATCGTCGCCAGCGAAACACATACAGAGCAGCAGCGCTGGGGTGCTGGCGAATGCAGCAGATGAATCTGAGGAAGAGGGAGGGGAAAATGAGGGCGCACTGTTCAAAAAACCCCCGTCTGGCGCCTTATATGAGGTCGTTTCCGAGTGGCTGACTGGTAGTCCCGGATGATCCTGTCAAATCCCGCAACAGTCGCGCGCGCGATACGTGGGGAAAAAGGTGGCACGGAGATCGAGGCGCTCCTGCCTTATCCCATCCAAGTACCGCAGCCTCCTCCGCCTCGCGCGCTTCCCGAAACTCAGACTAGAGATTTCCTTCGATCCATCTCTCAGAAATCTCCAAGTACAGAACAGTCACTCGACGAATACAAAGAATGGATCAAGGCGACTGAAAAAGAAGTTGGTGCCGTCATCTAAAGTCATTGATCCAGAACAAGACATACTCATAGCACGAAAAACGGGTCGGAAGAATTCTCAACTCCTTCCTCACTCAAACCTCGATCCATTCGGGGGCTAATGATGAAGCCATGTACCTAGGGTAGGGTCATGGACCTGT
>NW_021219163.1:0-1686 GCF_002162155.2 Triticum dicoccoides
TGTTCTTGCGCCCCATTGGGCATCGAGTACATTTCAGTAGTGGCCTAGAAGTCAACAAACAAGACAAAAAGTCAGTCGACTGAATTCTAGCAAAGCAGAATGAAGGAAGTAGGATCACAGTCGGAGATTCATAATTGGACCTTGTCTGGCTCGTATGATTGGTCGAGTGGAGGGATCCTCCTGGCTCCTCGGGGGTTGTCCTTGTTCCCTGTGATGGCAGTCATCCACCTCTCCAATATGGCGTCCTTGACCTCCTCCGGGTGGACCCGAGTGGTGTCTTCAGTGCCGGAATACATCCACATCGGATGGTCTCGATATTGAAGTGGTTGGACGCATCGTCGAAGGAAAACCTCCAAAAGATCCATGCCAGTCACCCCGTCATGGATAAGCTGGACTACACGCTCGACCAGCACCTTGACCTGAGCCTTCTCCTCCGGGACCACCTTCAGAGAGGACGGCTTGCTCACTCGATCCATGGAGAAAGGAGGGAGTCCAGTCGACTGCCCTGGCGTCAGCTGGTCTTGGCAGTAGAACCAGGTCGACTGCCACCCTCGGACCGACTCAGGAAGGACCATGGCTGGAAAAGCACTTTTACATCTCATTTGAACCCCAAGACCCCACAGATCTGAATCACTTGGGTTTTCTCGTCACTCGGATTGGCCTTTTTCACCGTCTGGGAGCGATAGGTGAAAATGTGTTTGAAAAGGCCCCAATGCGGCCGACAACCCAAGAAATTCTCACACAAGGACACGAAAGTAGCGAGATAGACGATAGAGTTGGGTGTGAAGTGGTGGAGTTGTGCCCCAAAGAAGTTGAGAAATCCCCGAAAGAAAGGGTGGGGTGGCAGAGAAAACCCACGGTCGACGTGGGTAGCTAAGAGGACACACTCACCCTCTTGAGGCTGCGGCTGCCACTCCTTCCTCGGGAGCCTCGCTGATCCATGAGGGATCAGTCCCTCATTGGCCAGGTCATCAAGATCTTTCTGGCGGATGGTCGAGCGGATCCAGTCGCCCTGGATCCAGCCTTGCGGCAGACCGGCTTGCAACGAGGATCCGCCCCAACTGGCGGCCCTCCCCTTCGCCTTTGCCATCGCCTTCTTCGCCCTCTCCAGAGCCGCCGTCTTCTCCTTCACCATCGTCGCCAGCGAAACACATACAGAGCAGCAGCGCTGGGGTGCTGGCGAATGCAGCAGATGAATCTGAGGAAGAGGGAGGGGAAAATGAGGGCGCACTGTTCAAAAAACCCCCGTCTGGCGCCTTATATGAGGTCGTTTCCGAGTGGCTGACTGGTAGTCCCGGATGATCCTGTCAAATCCCGCAACAGTCGCGCGCGCGATACGTGGGGAAAAAGGTGGCACGGAGATCGAGGCGCTCCTGCCTTATCCCATCCAAGTACCGCAGCCTCCTCCGCCTCGCGCGCTTCCCGAAACTCAGACTAGAGATTTCCTTCGATCCATCTCTCAGAAATCTCCAAGTACAGAACAGTCACTCGACGAATACAAAGAATGGATCAAGGCGACTGAAAAAGAAGTTGGTGCCGTCATCTAAAGTCATTGATCCAGAACAAGACATACTCATAGCACGAAAAACGGGTCGGAAGAATTCTCAACTCCTTCCTCACTCAAACCTCGATCCATTCGGGGGCTAATGATGAAGCCATGTACCTAGGGTAGGGTCATGGACCTGT
>NW_021219164.1:0-1984 GCF_002162155.2 Triticum dicoccoides
GGTAAAAATGATCCAGCTCCATTGCTATATAAAGGCCACCTTGTGACCTTACCCAGCAACCCCCGCCTTGTGCACCACACTCGCACTTTTTCCTGTCATGCCGAACCCCAGCATTCATCTGAGAACCCCAGATGCAACCCCAGGTAGCTTTGTCAAAATATTGTGGGATTTTACCCGCAGTACCATGGGTTCTACCCAGCCACCCCAGTACGAGCTGTTCAAATCAAGGATCACCCCATCCACCTCGGAATATTGGGCAGCAGTGCACATTCCCCCTGTAGACCCCAACCAAGATCCAATAGAAGTTTCCTTCGTGGGGAAATCTATGCCAACCCCACACTTGGCCATAGAAGCTGCTGCGAAAGAAGCGATTGCTCGTCTTCGATCCGCAGTACCCTATGCCCGCGAACGAGGATATTATTACTTTCCGAGCCGTGCAGCACCCGGAGAAGTAACATCTTTTCCCGATGGACGTATTGAGAGAGACCCAGTTCTGGCCAACCTTATCCAGTACATCATTGCTCAAGAGCATTTGAACCAGCGAGTGATGGATTGTCTCCAGAGCCTTGCAGATTTAAATCCTCAGATCGCCATCGGCAGACCACTGAGACCCGACACGGAGATACGCATACATCGACTGGTCAATCCACTTCCTCCAATAGAAGAGGAGTGTATTCCTTTACCAGAGACATTTTATCAAGATTCCGTCCAGTTACCGTTTTCATTTTAGACGTCTCTATTGTATTTGTTCCTTGCAGCGTATATTTATGTGTGTGACTTATGCGTGATACCCTGAATTTGTGCGGCAAGTCAATTATTTGGCTTCTGCTAATGTGTGTAGTTTTTGTTGTGGTTTTGCTCCTTTAAATTAACTGTTTTCCCCTCGCAAAACCCTGGAGTGAGATTTTCTTTTCCCTGAGTTGCTACACCTACCCCTTCTCACGACGCGGATTAATTTCACACAGCACCACGCAGCAGACTCACAACCATAATCATTCAGACACATACTCTGTTTGCAAAACCTTGCAACGGTGTTACATCCAGCTAATCCTTCACCCCCTTAACTATAGTTAGCACCCGACACACTCCATCTACTCCTCATGATCACCACCACCGCAGAGAACCAACACCCGAGCCGCAGCATCGCGATACTCGTCGAAGATCATCGCGCACAGGAGCACAGAAAGCCCCAGCAACGTCGCCAGCCCTCCGCATATCAGGATCACAAACCAGTCCGGCATCGCCTCCGCCATTAGAGCCTCGACCGAGCTTCCGTAAGCAGTAATGGAGAAAGGAGGAGGAGAAGTGAGGCCAGATGTGAGGAAGAAGAGAGGCACCCCAGCCGTTTTTATAGCTCGGGCTCGGTGTACGGTGGGCGAAGTCCACCAACGCCGCTCGTCGCCGATCGCCGGTGTTCGGAGTCGAATCCGCGAGCAGTGCCGACAGCACGCTGGCCCGCGAGGTGAGTGCACGCTGCACCGGCAGCTAGCACGCCGCACACTACCACGGTACGGCCTAGATGCCCTACACACTAGGCGTCACCGGTGGAGAAAGCGCGCGGGAGAGAGGAAGAAGAAAGGGTCAGAGGGAGAAGAAGAGGAGACTGACAGTGGACCCCGGGTCCACCTGTCGGCCAGAGAGAGCACTGTGCTCTCGGGTACGACCAGCGTATATTTAAATTTAGAAGTTATTCTAAATTTATATCCAGCGTAGTAATCACCCGTTCTTGTCACGAACCGTGGACTTTTCCACGCGGCACAAGTTTTCACACTGTGGTTTTTCACCACTTATTACCCTCTCACTGTAGCCACGTCTTTATTGCGTAAATATTCTCTTAACACCACTTTTAGCAAATCTCGAGGACGAGATTTTTCTTAAGGGGGATAGTATTGTGACACCCCAAAAATTTGGCCTTGTTTTATTAAATTAAAATTTTGCCATGATTTAAAACTTTGAATTTTTGAGCTCCACTTTTGATTTTTTT
>NW_021219165.1:0-1646 GCF_002162155.2 Triticum dicoccoides
TTGTTGATTTATTAAAAATACTTAGGCAACTCCTAAAATCACCAAACTACTCCTGGTCCATAGTTGGATTATTTCCAACATGAAACATTTTAGTTTGGGGATATCTGAGCATCTGAATATTTTATATAATTTAAAATGCCCAAATTCAGATATCTATGATTTCATTCAAAGACCCTAGGATGACCTAGGAAAATGTGCATCACTTTTGGCAGGGGTTCTGAACCAGGAAAAAAATGATGGGCATTTTAGAAGGGCATTTCAGGTTCATTGATTTTAGAAGGGCATTTTAGTAAACCCTAGTTGGTTTCAGAGGGGGCTGGGGGTTCTGTCATCCCCATTTCAGGTTTCTGATGAAAGAATAAACATGATGCAACACTCTAATGCATGACTAGCTAGGGTGTGACATTATGCCTGGTGTTTTGTTCCACTCTTGCCGCCCTAGTTTCCGTCAAACCGGTGTTATGTTCCCGGATTTTGTGTTCCTAACGCGGTCGGGTGATTTATGGGACCCCCCTGACAGTTCGCTTTGAATAAAACTTGTCCAGCAAGGCCCAACCTTGGTTTCACCATTTGCCTCACCACCACCTACTTTTCCCTTGGGAGTAATTAACCCAAGGGTGATCTTTATTATAGCCCCCCCCCCCGGGCCAGTGCTTGTCTAAGTGTTGGTCCGAACTGAGCAGCCTGCGGGGCCACCTCGGGGAAACTCGAAGTCTGGTTTTACTCGTAGCTTGACTTATCCGGTGTTGCCCTGAGAACGAGATATGTGCAGCTCCTATCGGGATTGTCGGCGCATCGGGTGGCTTTGCTGGTCTTGTTTTACCATTGTCGAAATGTCTTGTAAACCGGGATTCCAAGACTGATCGGGTCTTCCTGGGAGAAGGAATATCCTTCGTTGATCGCGAGAGCTTATCATGGGCTAAGTTGGGACACCCCTGCAGGGTATAAACTTTCGAGAGCCGTGCCCGCGGTTATGTGGCAGATGGGAATTTGTTAATGTCCGGTTGTAGATAACTTGACACCAGATCCGAAATAAAACGCATCAACTGTGTGTGTAGCCGTGATGGTCTCTTCTCGGTGGAGTCCGGGAAGTGAACACGGTTTCTGTGTTATGTTTGACGTAAGTAGGAGTTCAGGATCACCTCTTGATCATTGCTAGCTTCACGACCGTTCCTTTGCTCCTCTTCTCGCTCTCATTTGCGTATGTTAGCCAACATACATTGCGTAGTCGCTGCTGCAACCTCACCACTTTACCACTTCCTTTCCCATTAAGCTTTGCTAGTCTTGATACCCATGGTAATGGGATTGCTGAGTCCTCGTGGCTCACAGATTACTACAACAACAGTTGCAGGTACAGGTTGTGCGATGATCTTGACGCGAGAGCGATGTTTGCTTGTTTTGGAGTTCTTCTTCTGCGTGTTCTTCGATCAGGGGATAGGTTCCAGGTCGGCAGCCTGGGCTAGCAGGGTGGATGTCGTTTGAGCTTCTGTTTGTGTTCCATCCGTAGTCGGATGTTGATCTCTTGTGAGATGATGTTGTATTCATGTGGCATTGTATGCCTTTTGTATGTATCCCCATCTATTATGTAATGTTGATGTAATGATATCCACCTTGCAAAAGCGTTCCAATATGCGGGTCTATCCTTG
>NW_021219166.1:0-1642 GCF_002162155.2 Triticum dicoccoides
TTGTTGATTTATTAAAAATACTTAGGCAACTCCTAAAATCACCAAACTACTCCTGGTCCATAGTTGGATTATTTCCAACATGAAACATTTTAGTTTGGGGATATCTGAGCATCTGAATATTTTATATAATTTAAAATGCCCAAATTCAGATATCTATGATTTCATTCAAAGACCCTAGGATGACCTAGGAAAATGTGCATCACTTTTGGCAGGGGTTCTGAACCAGGAAAAAAATGATGGGCATTTTAGAAGGGCATTTCAGGTTCATTGATTTTAGAAGGGCATTTTAGTAAACCCTAGTTGGTTTCAGAGGGGGCTGGGGGTTCTGTCATCCCCATTTCAGGTTTCTGATGAAAGAATAAACATGATGCAACACTCTAATGCATGACTAGCTAGGGTGTGACATTATGCCTGGTGTTTTGTTCCACTCTTGCCGCCCTAGTTTCCGTCAAACCGGTGTTATGTTCCCGGATTTTGTGTTCCTAACGCGGTCGGGTGATTTATGGGACCCCCCTGACAGTTCGCTTTGAATAAAACTTGTCCAGCAAGGCCCAACCTTGGTTTCACCATTTGCCTCACCACCACCTACTTTTCCCTTGGGAGTAATTAACCCAAGGGTGATCTTTATTATAGCCCCCCCGGGCCAGTGATTGTCTAAGTGTTGGTCCGAACTGAGCAGCCTGCGGGGCCACCTCGGGGAAACTCGAAGTCTGGTTTTACTCGTAGCTTGACTTATCCGGTGTTGCCCTGAGAACGAGATATGTGCAGCTCCTATCGGGATTGTCGGCGCATCGGGTGGCTTTGCTGGTCTTGTTTTACCATTGTCGAAATGTCTTGTAAACCGGGATTCCAAGACTGATCGGGTCTTCCTGGGAGAAGGAATATCCTTCGTTGATCGCGAGAGCTTATCATGGGCTAAGTTGGGACACCCCTGCAGGGTATAAACTTTCGAGAGCCGTGCCCGCGGTTATGTGGCAGATGGGAATTTGTTAATGTCCGGTTGTAGATAACTTGACACCAGATCCGAAATAAAACGCATCAACTGTGTGTGTAGCCGTGATGGTCTCTTCTCGGTGGAGTCCGGGAAGTGAACACGGTTTCTGTGTTATGTTTGACGTAAGTAGGAGTTCAGGATCACCTCTTGATCATTGCTAGCTTCACGACCGTTCCTTTGCTCCTCTTCTCGCTCTCATTTGCGTATGTTAGCCAACATACATTGCGTAGTCGCTGCTGCAACCTCACCACTTTACCACTTCCTTTCCCATTAAGCTTTGCTAGTCTTGATACCCATGGTAATGGGATTGCTGAGTCCTCGTGGCTCACAGATTACTACAACAACAGTTGCAGGTACAGGTTGTGCGATGATCTTGACGCGAGAGCGATGTTTGCTTGTTTTGGAGTTCTTCTTCTGCGTGTTCTTCGATCAGGGGATAGGTTCCAGGTCGGCAGCCTGGGCTAGCAGGGTGGATGTCGTTTGAGCTTCTGTTTGTGTTCCATCCGTAGTCGGATGTTGATCTCTTGTGAGATGATGTTGTATTCATGTGGCATTGTATGCCTTTTGTATGTATCCCCATCTATTATGTAATGTTGATGTAATGATATCCACCTTGCAAAAGCGTTCCAATATGCGGGTCTATCCTTG
>NW_021219167.1:0-1551 GCF_002162155.2 Triticum dicoccoides
AGGGGAGAGGGCTTGGTGGTGCTCTAGCTCACCTCCTATGCACACAAGGTGTTCGATGGAATGCCCGAGCCACACTACTTAAGCTTTCTCCTCTCCAAGCTCGACCTCCAAGCTCCATTTTCCTCAATATTTGTCTAGGTTTAGCGGTTCGTCACGCTCCGCCCCCGTCTTCACCGCCGTCGATCACCCGCGCCGATCTCATCGCCAGCACCACCGTGGTGAGCCTCTTGTTCTTATCTTCTTTCTGAAAGGAAAAATATTCTTACTTGTATGTTTAGATAGATACTTGTATTATTTTCTTACTTTTATTATTGCATCTTATATAGTGCGATGGTTTTGGTCTCCGCCCCCATCGGCCCTCGTCCTGTCTATGATTCGGATGTGGTATATATTATCTTTTCATAACTATTGGTTCATTTATTGTTTATGAAAATTATGCCGACCAACGCGACATAGATTTTATTTATCTAGGAGGTTGTTGAACCGGAAATTCCAACCGACCCTATTGTCGAGAGGTTAAATTTAGTTGAAGAAGAAAACAATTTCTTGAAGGAAAAAATAAAAAAACTTGAGGAGGAGAAGATGATATTGGAGTTGCATGTTGCGGATGTCGTCGATGATCACAAGATCAAGAAGGATGCAATGCACTTGAAGATTAGAAAGATTAGAAAATATGCCATTCATACCGAGGCTTGGTATCATTACGCTGTTGGATCAGTTGTTACCTTGGTTGCGATTATGATCGCATTTGTTTTTGCATTGAAATGTTTTACATAGTTTCAATCTATGGTTTAATTAATTTAGATGCTCTGCAGAGCATTATGTTGTTAGATGAGAACTATGTATGTACTTTGGTTTTTATGTGATGATGAACTTCTATTAATTTGGTCACTTAATTATCTATTCATGATGTTCTGTAATGATTTTTGACACACCTAATTATATATAATGCACGCAGATGAACCGGCAATGGATGTACGGTGACAGACACACCTCCGAGTACATTAAGGGCATGCATGATTTTCTCGAAGTGGCTGAGGCAAACAAGAAGAATGGTTTTATGTGTTGTCCATGCCCTATATGTGTGAATACGAAGTCTTACTCTGACCGGAAAATCCTTCACACCCACCTACTTTACAAGGGTTTCATGCCACACTATAATGTTTGGACGAGGCACGAAGAAATAGGGGTTATGATGGAAGACGGCGAAGAAGAAGAGTATGATGACAACTATGTGCCCCTGAATACGGTGATGCTACTGAACATCAAGAGGAACCAGACGATGTGCATGATGCTGCTGCAACGGGCGAAGCTGCTGAAGATCAAGAGGAACCAGACGATGTGCACGATGATGCTGCAACGGGCGAAGCTGCTGAAGATCAAGAGGAACCAGACGATGTGCCCGATGATGATGATCTCCGCCGGGTCATTGTCGATACAAGGACGCAATGCGAAAGTCAAAAGGAGAAGCTGAAGTTCGATCACATGTTAGAGGATCACAAAAAAGGGTTGTACCCCAATTGCGAAGATGTCAACACAAAGCTCGGTACC